>NC_088871.1:8334000-8506500 GCF_032884065.1 Artemia franciscana
TGCTTTTCCTTGCTGTTTACTGGGGCTGTAACTTTCCTATATGGTTCCTATTTTTCCTATTTTTTTTTCTATTTTTCTATATTTTTTTCGGATTTTTCCTATTTTCCTATATTTCGACTAGGATGATTGCAGTGGTTCTCTTTTCATTTCAATCCGGCACCATTTTTGAAGGTTTCCTGTCTATCTTTCGAAATCACATTTATCGTCCCTGAATCGGTTTCAAAGGACAATTTTTTTTTCACTCGACAGTCTTTTCTCAAAAAAGTTTATAAGCTTTTGGTTACTACGAGCCGTGACTTGTTTTAATAGGTCGTAGCTTTCGCTGCAAGCAGGATATCTAAGGAAAAAATCAAAGTCACTGATGCAAAAAAAATCGAGTCGCTGCTAAATTTCGAGACAAAATAAGAAAGAAAAGTCCCTTCTTTTCGAGATTAAATAAATAAACACAAGTTTTTTTTAACTGCAAGCAAGGAGCGACATTAAAACTTAAAACGAACAGAAATGATTTCGCATATGAAAGGGGTTGTCCCCTCCTCAACGCCTCATTCTTTACGCTAAAATTTTTAATTGTTTTAAAAAGTTGAGTTGTGAGAAAGAGTCAAACATTAGCGTAAAGAGCGGGGCGTTGAGGAGGGTACAACCCCTTTCATATACGGAATAATACCTGTTCGTTTTAAGTTTTAATGTCGCTCCTTACTTGCAGAAAAAAAACCTGTTTTTTTATTTATTTTCTGAACGTCTTTGAATTAATACATGTTCGGATTTTGGCTCACCGCACATGAATAATTAAAACGAAATTTGCATGTTCATTTTCTTTTTTTTTTGGCTAAATGACTTTCTAATAGTTTTGATCAGACGATTTTGATGAAAAAAAGGGGTAAAGAGGAGGCCTAGTTGCCCACCAGTTTTTGGCTACTTAAAAATGCAACTAGAACTTTTTATTTTTTTACAAACGTTTTTATTAGTAATAAATATACGTAACTTAGAAATTAACTTAAGTAACGAACTTCTATATTTGTATATTTTTATTATGTATATGAGGGGGTTTGCCCCTTCGTCAATGCCTCGCTCTTTACACTAAAGCTTGAATTTTGTCCCAATTCTTTAAGGATGACCCTTGAATCACAAAGGACGTAGAATAAATAGTTGAAATGACTAAAATACTTAGTGTAAAGAGCAAGGTACTGTGAAGGAGACGAGCCCCCTTAATACGCAATATTTTCTGTTCGTTTTAAGTTTTAATGCTGCTCGTTACTTCCAGTTGAACAAACTTTTTTTTTATTCCTTTTCTCATTGTGTTCTTTTTTAAATAATGCTAGAAAATCCTGAACCCCCTTCATGGAAATTCTCTTCCCTCATGATAAAATCCTCCATGAAAAGATCCTCACACGTAACCCCCATCCCCCGACCCACCTCCACCCGAACGCCAAAACGTCCCCCTGAAAACGTCTGTACACTACCCAATGACCATGGTCAAACATGGTTACACTCTGCAACAATGTACAATATGTGAACAATGGTCAAAGTTTGTGACTTGCAGCCACTCCCCTGGGGACTGTGGGGGATTAAGTTTTCCCCGAAGACATAGTTATCCGGTTTTTAGACTATGTTGAACAAAATGGCTATCTCATAATTTTGATCCGGTGACTTTGGGAAAAAATGAGCGTGGGAGGGGGCCTAGGTACCCTCCATTTTTGGTCACTTAAAAAGGGCACTAGAACTTTTAATTTCCGTTAGAATGAACCTTCTCGCGACATAATACGACTTCTGGGTCGATACGATCAACCCTGAGAAAAAGAAAACAAATACACACGCATCCGTGATCTGTTGGCAAAAAAATACATATTTTTGTAGATAGAAGCTTGAAACTTATACAGTAGAGTTTTCTGATACGCTGAATCTGACGGTGTGATTTTCATTAAGATTCTATGACTTTTAGGGGGTGTTTCCTAAAATAAGGGTGTTTCCTAAAATGCTTTTTAAAATAAGGCAAACTCTCTTAGGCTCGTAAACTTGAGCAGAAAGAACTGGTTGCAACCCTCCCCCGCCCCTCCAA
The DNA here is from genome assembly GCF_032884065.1 of Artemia franciscana. NCBI lineage: Eukaryota > Metazoa > Arthropoda > Branchiopoda > Anostraca > Artemiidae > Artemia > Artemia franciscana. The sequence goes on from NC_088871.1 coordinate 8,336,057, forward strand.
TTCGATCTTCATCTCCACGCTTTGATTTTTCGAAGACCTCCCTATTATGTTGTCAAGCAGTAAAATTATGCAGATCACAAGATCACGCATACCTTCAACTATTCTATTAGTAAAATGTGTAAGAGCAGGAATGATCAGCGGGCCATGACATTTCTTGGTAGGATAAGTTCAAAGACTTTTGACTTTCATGCAGAGGATCACGCATACCTTCGATTCACGCATTCACTTTCACGCAATTCACACATTCAATTCACGCATGCCCACTGATCAGGAATGATCAGTGGGGCATGACATTTCTTGGTAGGATAAGTTCAAAAACTTTTGACTTTCATGCAGAGGATAACGCATACCTTCAATTCACGCATTCACTTTCACGCAATTCACACATTCAATTCACGCATGCCCACTGATCAGGAATGATCAATGGGCCATGACATTTCTTGGTAGGATAAGTTCAAAGACTTTTGACTTTCATGCAGAGGATGCCGTTTATCATCAAATATACTCAGTGAACTTCGTGACAGGAAAAGAGATTCCACAAAAATTTTGTAGTCAAGAAGAAGTTAGTGACGTGCCTCCATCAAAGAACCGGAAGGGAAGAGCGTGCGATAGGGCAAGGAAAACCGCTCTCGAAGAAGCGCTTCGGTGTTATACCAACAGCGAGGAGCCTTTACTTCTGACGATCATTTTAGGAAAGATGACTCAAATTCTCTCTGAAACTAGCTGTGATAGTTTAGCCAGCATTTTTCGTGAAGCCAAGGATTTGCTAGTCAGTGAGTATAGCGAACTAGTGGTTGTGTCCGGTTCAAACAGGAAAGAGACACTCGTAAAATTTAGAGATATGGCTGACAGGATATTACGAGAATTTCGCCAAGAGGTGAAAGCAGTTAGTGAAAAAGGAGAAAGGGACCTAGAAAATACTCCGCAAAAAATACCCCCCCTGAGGAAAATATCCCAATGAAAATAGCGCCAATAAATCCCCACCCCCGCCAAAAATACCTCCGTGAAAAATCCTTCTTGAAGATAACTACCTGGAAAAGACCCCCACCCCCAGCGGCAGGTTGGTCTCCAATGACTTTTGACTTATAAAAAAAGTACCTCAAGTACTCTCAATTTCCAATTAGCACCCTCCGAAGTTCCTGCAACCATGCTCGCATTGAGCCATCTGAGGGCCCAATGAGAGCTCGGATGTTTTGGCATTAAAATGCACCCCTTGACGTATCCCCCTCCCTCCCAAACTATATAACAATCAGAGAACTTCATTGTAGAAGTTTAGGTACCATTTTTAAGCTTTGTAATTTGTCCATTGCTTATAGATAGCATTTGCTATTGGGAGTTTTCTGCAGAGGGTGGGGGATTGTCTGGGGGAAATTTAAGTGGGGAGTAAGTTTTTGGGAATAATTCACTTTCAATAAGGATGTATTTTTCGGGAGGAGGGGGAGGGGATATTTTCCACGGGGAGGTATTTTCCGGGGAAGGGGTATTCTCTGGGGTTGAGAGGCATCGTCTAATATCTTCTATCGGCTCTCTGATATTAATATCTGGCCGCGATGCAACATCTACACTTCACGGCGTAGGAAAACAGAAGGGGTTTCAATGTCACTTAAAGATGGGATTTTCAAGGATGCTAGCAAGACCTTCATGACACTAGGGTTCAACCACCAGGAGATCGTCAAAGCTGGGGAGAAAGCTATGCTCCCCATAAACAAAGGGAAAAGTGAAGACCCTGAAGGATATGCGGGTGCGAGAATTTACAATACGGATTGCAAGAGCAAATGCTTTCGTTCAGGCAGAGTGGCTTGTACCTACTTTAGCTGCCGCAAAATACCTCTTTTAGAGGAGGTGGTAAGACGCGTCCAATTTGTTAAAACCGGAAGATTTGGGTTGGCACCTCTCTACGTCACGCAATATTTATCTTCTCATTATTCTTCACCAGCACTGGAAACGGGGTAAAGACGGTGCGGTGCCAGTGCACTAGCGAGTACGATGCGAGTCGCTCAGAAGTAGGTGCGTCGGAAAGGTTTGCCCTCCAGCCTCACCTGCGGGGAGTGTAGAGGGGCCTTAATTACTAAAGTTGCAGCAAGACAGGATGAGGACGATAACGAAGACAAGCAGGAAGAAGTATTAACTTTAGTTTGTACCTAAAAATCAAAACGTTCTTATGATTAATTTACCTAATTTCTAAACGTTCTTTTTTTGACTAATTGATCTGGAGTTTGTGTCTCGATCAAAAAAGTTGTTTTTCAAGATATTTAGCATCATCTCATACTGTAGGCCCTTTACAGATGGAAATAAGATAAATAGTAAAAACAACAATGCTTTTGACCTCATATTTGTGAATACTGTACTTTATTTGATATAAAATGATTCTTTAGCCACATAAATCTTGCAAATAATGATCATCGTACTTTACCCCCCACCCCCCATTCCGTGAAGGTTAAAATTTTTACTGAGGCACGGCAAACTTGATTTCTCACTTCGAACACGGATTTGCCATGCTTGATTTGATAGAAAACTACCACTTAAAGCTCAAAATGCGTCTAAATGGAATTTCTAATTTCCCCCCTTCAAAGGTTGTGCAAGGGGGTTTAGGGAGGATTCACTGTTTTTGATTAGGCTGATTTTTGGAATATTTTGGTGTAAAATATTTTGCTGCAATTCCCCCAAGGTCAAACCGTATTTGTCCTCCGCCATAAGGAATCTTTAATATAATTTTCTGGGCTGTATCTTTTTGGGTGTGAAATTTATGTTCCGGGGATTAACGCCTTTCTTTGTAAGGAAATGGTAAAATAATCACCTCAACTGTGGAAATTTCTCACTCTCAAATGGAAAAGATGGATCGTCCGTAATGTGCCAGTGAAATACATTAAGCTTACTCTGTGCCATCAAGTCAAGGTTCTTCTTTATAATTCGAGGGGATAAGTAATGTCTCGAAGTGTCTAGTAGAAGGCCCCGATGCGAAAACCTTGGAAAATCGTTTACATACGTTCGATTTACCTGAAACTAGAAAAAAATCCGTAAATATAAAGAGACATTTATAATAAGAGACATAAGGAAGAACGTTGTAAGAGTAAGTGCAAAGTGTAAGTGTAAAGTGTAAACAGCTGTAAAGAATTTGCCCATTACTTCCCCAGTACTTGCAAATTCGTTTCTTCTTTCGTATCTTGTTATGAAATGTAAAATTTCTATTCTAAATATTTTGCAGCTTTTAATCATACTACCAAATCCAAATAAAATTACTTCTTCGTTTTTCCTGTTTCTATGGTAATTAACTAAAAAAAAATTTTCCCACAAAAGAAATTTTTCAATAAAAAGATAAGAGATATGTTAAACCAAATACGAATAGTCATAAAGTCCAATAATAATTCAAGCGTAAAACGAACAAAAATCACAATTAATCAATTAATGAAACACAAAACGAAAAAAAAAATACCACAGACAGCAGTACGACTAATAACTGACCCCCTTCCCTTTCCTACACCTTCTAAAGATCAAAAGTGTATTGTGGGCTTTTAGTGTATTTCGAGCTGTGTGTGTTTTTATTTGTCATGACAAACCAAAAAGAAAAAAAAATCACCATAACAACCTGAAGAGCATAACTATTACTGAAAAAAATTATTAATGTAAATTGAGAATTAAATAGAATTTAAATTAGAAGAAGGGAATAGAAAAGAGAAACTAGCGAGAATCTGTCTCTTTTCTTATTTTTGTTTTTCCGTTGCCGAAAACTTGTATCACTTTTCTTCACTTATTTCCTTATTGTAGGGCTTTCTAGACTCTCTGTTAAAGAATAAGACACATTTTGATTTAACATGGAAGGTTTCAAAATTAAAATCGACCAGCATTACTGACAATTTAACAGCTGGTAACTTCGCTAAAAAACAACGAATTAAAAAATATAATAAAAAAAATAAAAAATAATCGAACAAAGCTGAATAATTGTTACAGTGTATTTCCAATGTTATAAGAAAATGCTAAAGTCTCTCAATAAAAAACAATTAGTTAGTATTTTTTCAAGAGTTACCTCAAGTCAAAATCCAGTCTACACGAAGCACGCTTAGATTAACTTGAGAATATCTAGGAAGAATAATTAGGCTTTTATTGAGCGACAGATACACTTAATACACAAAAAAAACTAAAATTAAAAACTAAATAAGCGAAGAAATAAGAAAAAAAAATTCACAATAACAACCTGAAGAGCATAACTACTATTGAAAAGTTATTAATGCAAATTGAGAGTTTAACGTATGTTGATATTCATTCTTAAAAGTTTCGACAATTTGGATTTATTATTTAACAAAAGTTATATAAGAACAAACATTTAAAATGTATTTTGTCTTCAGTAAAGGTCAGATGAAGTTCTGATATTTAGAAGACATAGGGAGGGGAGTTAGCCCCCCTCCTATTTGTGGTGATTTCTGTTCGTTCAACATTCCCTGAAAGTTCCAACTTAATACCTTCAGCCATTCCTAAGGATTTGTGGATATACCCTATTGAAAACCTGCGACTTATTTATTTACTGTAGTTTATGTTCGTTTTGGGGTTTATTTATTTACTGATAGGGATTTATATTCATTTCCCTCTTGAATTACTATTTGATTTTATTTCTGCTCGTCTTTGGTTGAAGTAGCTTTTAAATTTTTCTGAAAAAGCTTGTTTTGTAGAATAATTTATTTTAACTAAATTCGATTCATTCTAAACCGACATACTTTTTCAATTATTTAAATGAATTTTTGCAAAGATTATTCAGTCTTTTAAACAGTTCGTGGCAACGAACATTAAGTAAAGAGTGACCCGGCTCAAAAGTAACCGAAACTCTAAAAAAACAGAATTTTGATACCAATAGATACACAAAAAATCCTTTTTTTATGCTGATTTCAAATATATAAGTTTCATCAAGTTTAGTCATACCCATCGAAAGTTACGAGCTTCAGAATATTTGCTTTATTTTCGGAAAAAGACGGAAATACCCCCTAAAAGTCATAGAATATTAATGAAAATCGCACCGTCAAATTCAATGTATCAGAGAACCCTAATTTAGAAGTACTCCTATCTGCAAAAATGTGGAATTTCGTTTCGTTTTTTGTTGTTTTTTTTTTTGCCAGAAGAAAGATCACGGATGTCTGTCTATTTGTGTGTTTGTTTTTCTTCCCATGGGTTATCATATCGACCCATTGATCCTAGAATACCGTGAGATGGCTCATTCGAACGGAAATCCAATATTTTAGTGCCCTTTAAAAGAAAGAAAAAAATTGGAGGGCAGCCAAGCCCCCTCCCACGCAATTTTTTCCCAAAGTTATCCGATAAAAATTTTGAGATAACCAATTTTTTTTAGCACAGTCCAAAAATCTAATAACTATGCTTTTCAGGATGAATTAATCCCCCACAGTCCCGAGAGAAGGGCTGCAAGTTGGGAACTTTGCCCATTGTTTACATATAGTATTGGTTATTTGGAATTATACAGATGTTTTCAGGTGGATTTTTCAGGTGGGGTGGTCTGGGGAAGAAGGTTACGAGGAAGGATGTTTCCATGGAGGAATTTTTCATGGGGGTAGTTTTTGAACTGAAAGTAAGAAGCAACATTAAAACTTAAAACGAACAGAAAATATTACGAATGTAGGGGGTTGCCTCTTCTCAATAACTCGCTCTTACGCTAAAGTTTTCTTTTAAATTTTAAAAGAAGTTATTATTCTAATTAAACAGCCTTTGTGATCCTGATTCGGGAGCCATTCTTAAATAACTGGAATAAATCAAACTTAGGTTATTATACTGTTATTATTAGTTAAAAAAAAGTAAAATTAATATGCAAATTTCGTTTTAATTATTCATGTACGGTGAGCAGTCTTCAAAACCAGTATTAATTCAAAAATGTTCAGAAACAAAAGAATTTATTTCAACTGCAAGTAAGGAGCTACATTAAAACTTTAAACGAACAGAAATTATTCCTTATATGAAAGAGACTGTCCCCTCCCCAAAGTATCGGTCTTTACGCTTAAGTTTAACTCTTTCTCACAACTCTACTTTTTAAAACAATTAAAACTTCAGCGCAAAGAGCGAGACTTTGAGGAGGGGACAGTCCCTTTCATATAAATAAAAAAAAACAAGTTTTTTTTTAAATGAAAGCAAGGAGCGACATTAAAACATAAAAAGAACAGAAATTACTCCGTATATGAAAGGGGTTTTCCTTCTCAACCCCCCGCTCTTTACGCTAAAGTTTGACTCTTTCTCTTAACTCTACATTTTAAAACAGTAAAATACTTTAGCGTAAAGAGCGGGGGGTTGAGAAGGAAAAGCCCCTTTCATATGCGGAGTAATTTCTGTTCGTTTTAAGTTTTAATGTCGCTCCTTACTTTCATTTAAAAAACTTATTTTTTTTTATTTAATTTCTGAACGTTTTTGAATCAATGCATGTTTTGATTTTGGCTCTCCGCAGAGGAATAATTAAAACGAAATTTGTATATTTTTTTTTCTTGGCTAAATGGCTTTCTCAAAATTTTAATCGAATGATTTTGAGAAAAGAAGAGCGGGTGGAGGAAGCCTAGTTGCCCTCCGATTTTCGGTTAATTAAAAAGGCAACTAGAACTAATTTTTTACGAATCTTTTTATAAGTAAAAGATATACGTAACTTATAAATTAGCTTACGTAAAGAACTTTTGTATTCTCATGTTTTTATTACATATATTAGGGGGTTCGCCCCCTCGTAAGTACCTCGCTCTTTACACTAAAGCTTAAATTTTGTCCCGATTCATTAAGAATTACCCCTGAATCACAAAAGCCGCAGAATAAATAGTTGAAATTACTGAAAATACTTTAGCGTAAACAGCGAGGTATTAGGAGGAGGTGAGCCCCTCATATGGGTAATAATTTCTGTTCGTTTTAAGTTTCAATGCTGCTGCTTACTTCCAGCTGAAAAAAAACTTTTTCATATTTATTTTTTCATTGTTTTTTTTAAGTAATGCTAGTAAATCCTGCGCTCCCTTCATGGAAATTTTCCTCCCCCATGACAAATTCCTCGATGTAAAGTTCCCCCAGCATATCCCCCTCTTCTCAACCCCTGCCTCCAACCAAAAAATCCTCCTGAAAACGCCTGTACACTTCCCAATAACCATTACTATATGTAAGCACTGGTCAAAGTTTTGATCTTGTCACCCCTCCCAAGGGGACTGTGGGGGAGTAAGTCGTCCCCAAAGACATAGTTATCAGGTTTTTCGACTATGCTGAATAAAATGGCTATCTCAGAATTTTGATCCGTTGACTTTGGGAAAATAATTAGCGTGGGAGGGGGCCGAGGTGCCCTCCAATTTTTTTGGTCACTTAAAAAGGGCACTAGAACTTTTCATTTCCGTTAGAATGAGCCCTCTTGCAACATTCTAGGACAACTGGGTCGATACGATCGCCCCTGGGAAAAGGAAAACAAACAAATAAACACGCATCCGTCGTGATCTGCCTTCTGGCAAAAAATGTAAAATTCCACATTTTTGTAGATAGGAGCTTGAAACTTCTACAGTAGGATTCTCTGATACGCTGAATCTGATGGTGTGATTTTCGTTAAGATTCTATGACTTTTAGGGGGGTGTTTCCCCCTATTTTCTAAAATAACACAAATTTTCTCAGGCTCGTAACTTTTGATGGGTAAGACTAAACTTGATGAAACTTATATATTTAAAATCAGCATTAAAATGCGATTCTTTTGATATAGCTATTGGTACCAAAAGGTACCATCTATTGGTACCAAATGGGTACCAACAGTTCGTTACCACGAACTGTTTGATAGAATAATTTCCTTTCGTTTTAAGTTTTAATGTGGCTCATTTCTTTCAGTTAAAAACTTGTTGTTTTTTATTTAATCTCCTTAAGAATCAAGATTTCGGCTAGCTACTTAGGTTTTTGGAAAAAAAATGCGACAAATTTTAAATAATAATCGTACTGTAATTTAAGGTAGATGGGTATGGGGAATTTTAGTAAAAAAAAGTATTGAAAGTGTACACCATTTTTGGGTTTCTATAGGGCTGAAGCGATTTTCACAACCATCACGTTATAATCATGACTATAGATAAATGTTAATCGAGCATCCCCTTTAACAAGTCTGGAAACTTTCAAATTCACTCTGTTAGCTGTTTTTAGGTGTACAGATGGACCCTTTAACAACCTTGGATGCATATAGTGTCTTTGGACATGTTGAATATCCCGTGAAATATTATAGATAAATCCTTTTGATCACTTAGACGCACATAGTGTCTTGTAATCTAGTTCAACATTCCCTGAAAGTTCCAACTTAATACCTTTAGCCATTCCTAATTTTGCAGATATACCCTATTGAAAACCTAGACTGATATAGTTTCAATTAATGTAGTTCAACATAACGTTCAACAAGCCCAGAGACTTTCAACTCAATACCCTTAACCGTTCAAGAGATTTTAAATCTATGACAATTCGACAAGATGGACGCACTTAAACTCTTTTGATTTATTCAATAGTAGCAGTACAAGTAGTACTACTAGCAGAAGTAGTAGTCCTAGTAGTAGTAGTAACAGTCACGACCACAGTCTCAATCGCAACCACAGTAGTAGTAGTGGTAGTCGCGAGTCATCGCAGTCACAAACAATCGCAGTCACCGTCACAAGCAGTTGCAGACGAAGTAGTGGCAGTTGCAAGTAGTTTCAGTCGCATTTACAAGTAGTCACAGTCGCAATCAAAAGTACTCGCAGTCGTCGTCACAAGTTATTGCAGTTACAGTAGCAAGTAGTTGCAGCCAAACACCCTCCTCAACTTTCCCTGAAATTTCCAACTTGAGTGGCTAAGCTGCTTCTGAGTGACTGCAGATGTCATTTGATAACCCGGATTCACTTAAAGTCTTTTTATTCAGTTCCTTATCTCCCTCAACATTCCTTGAAGTTTGAACAAAACACCCGCATCGTGCTCGACATATTCTAAGTACGTCTTCTTAAAAATATTGATATATACAGTGCCTTTTGATTTAGTTGAACAGCCTCTTCACATTTTCTATAAGTTAGGCGCATAGCCATTTCCTGACATATTGCACCTACACCCTTTTGACAACAAAGATGTACATACCGTCTTTTGATTTAGTTCAACATCCCCCTCAATGTTTCCTAAAAATGTCAACTGAAAGCCGTTAGCAGTTTCTGGGATATAACAGATACGCCCTTTTAATCACCTAGATCCATACAGTTTCTTTGTATACCAAACCCATCCAGATTGTCACCGAAACGGCAGTTGTCAGGAATTTGCCTAGTTCTCTTTACAAACTCTCGCAGAGAAGAGAAAGTTTCTTAAATAAAAGGGATTGGATGCACTTTCCATAAATATTTCCATTTATCAAGAAGCTATGGTGTAAAAAAAACTAATTCCCATTATTAGTTCATTAAAATTCAACAAATTAAACATTACCCTATTAAGAGCTTCTCAACTTCAAAACATTAAAAAGTAGAGAAAATCTTATCTATTCATCCGTTCTGAATAACCACTCATCTTCCCTTGAAAGAATCATATTCAGCATGAAAAAAAATCCCCTGGGAGGATTTCAATAAGGTAATATACAAGGAACAGACCACTATAGAAATTTATAACGTATAGAAGCACTCCAAACAAAAAAGGAATCTATAACCAGAGAAAAAACGACTGATGTTAATAGGGTCTAAGGAAGAATGAGGAAACCACTGAAGAGAATAACGAACAATGCTGTTACTAGAAGTTTTAAAAGACAATTTTAAAGGCGTTCAGATTAAAGGAGTAGAATGGAAAAGAATGTCACAAATTAATTTTTTAAGCATTGATCAAATGTTATAAAAATTGAGGGTTTACAGTTTTTGGAGAGTTAAGCACTGTTGGCAAAACAAAGGATTTTCCTGCAGAATTAGGTAAAGATTATTTGTCCCAGAAATTTTCCGTTAATACAGTGCACTTTAAGATTTTTTTTATAAATTAGAAATGGTTAGAAATTAATGGACATGATTCCATATTTTTCTACAATCGTTTGTTTCCAATCAGCTCGGATCTCTTTTATCTAAGACTTCAAGAAGTCAACCTGATCAAATCTACGTTTTTATATGTTTTTTTAGGTTTTAGCCTTAAATTATTTAACTGTATACATTAAAACGATATCCTTTAAAAACAAAAACTATCATAAAAAATATATAAAAATTTCGTAATCGATTTTTTTTTATATATTTACGAATTTGTGTCAGTCAACTAGGTATCTAGAGGAAATTGACTACTTAGAGCCAACAGAAATTTGCTTGGACAATTCACAACAAAACATCGAATATTTAAGAAAAAACATGGCACTCCTAAATGATCAATACCAAGCGGAGAAGACAGTGACATAAACAAGTAGAAAGAAAGGGGAATCCCCTTTAATAATATGACAAGAGATGGAGAAAAAAATTTGCGTAATAACTAGTCATTAATATTCTTGGAAATTATAAAGTTCTGCAAGAGTTTTCTAAAGAAACCTGGCTTTTCAGCCTATAGAAACACTAAATATATCAAAACTTCTTAGGTTCTTTAATATTAGCTTATTAAAGAACTAATTAAGAACTAATAATTAAAGAATAATATTAGCTACTAATTTCGGCTAATAACCATTAATGCAAATACACAATACTATTAAATTAGCATTTAAGCATTTATGTGTCCGGATAATCAACGCATAGAAACCGAAGAGTCTGGAAGAATAGAAAACGGGAACGTCCTAATAGAAACCGGATATACATATTCTGACCTTAAAGATTTTTCATAATTAGTATTAAAGTGTCAAGAACCATGCATAGAGATCTTCATAAAAAAAAATTAACAGACTCTAATTATTTTTGAAATGTTGTTGTAACAGAAAACTTGAAATAGCTGTGATTTACTTACAGCAATACCGTTTGGAGAAGAGTAAATTATCTGGCTAAAAGTCTCAAGACCTCTTAGGATACCCCAGACCGATTGAGACACCAAAAGAGCTTCACCTGGATTATCATCAGTGTCAATCTTCAATTCATCTAAGATAAAATATTCAAATATTCAATAATTACGAGAATATAGAAGTGAGCATCAATACTCAAGTGCAAAGTCAAACTGAGAAGTGAGTAAGTTAGAAAAATGAGCAATAGGAGTGAGTAAAATACTAACTAAAGTGGTGATCTTACTCTCACTTCCACTTTAGGATTCAAAGTTGAATCTAAATTAGAATTGAGAAAAATGACATTTGAAGGTGATTGTAAAGATAGGACAACAGAATAGCACAGTAGAAACACAGATATTATACCTAAAGTAAGCCTACAGTATGGTTTGAGAGTGAGCCCAAGGCATATCAAGCCAAAAGTTTAAAGGACATACCATACATTTTCATAATCTTACAGATGAAGAAAGATTAGGTTTTTAAATGCATCACAGATTCAATTTTTGGGGGGGTTTAAATGAGAATCCTTTAGAAGTCTTTTTAAAAATAATAAAATACGTAAAAAAAACTACTGCAAAATCATCATAATACAGCAACATATTCGCATATGGCAAGATGGATTTATTGCTAAAATTAGTCTTACAATGAGAGCTAAGTTTTTTGTCCATGAAGTATATAAGGCTCTCTAATACTTCCATTATATAAAAACATATACACTACTACTACTACTACTAACAACTCACCGCAGCACCACGCCACCTGAGGCCAACAGAGTTGTGCACGCTCCTCCTCCATCCAAATCTATCCACAGCCACCCTCTTTACACCCTCCCAGGAAGTTCCCATTTTTCTTAATAAAAAGATAAAAAGATGAAAATATAAAAAAGATAAAAAGATAAAAACAAATAAGCAGTATGGCCATAACAGCGCCCAGACGTACATCATTAGCGTAACCAGTTACTATCTCTCTGACACACATAGTTTGGGTCATTGACCTACTTACATGTCCATACTACAAAAGATAATTTATTAGCATAATCCAGCCGGTACCTCATTATCATATAAATGTCTGGACATGATTAACTTAAAGATGTTTTTCGACTATTTAATTATATAAATAGATTTTTTATTTGGATTGAATGAAATGGTATAATCAGCCACTTGGGTTAGTAAACCAAAAAGTTGTTCTGGCCAATGAATCAATTGCTATGGCTTTTTTTAGAGGGAACTTATGGTCATCCATGTCTAGTCGCCAAGAGATCCACAATATACACCCCCCCTCTTTTTTTAGAGTTCGATTTTTTTGTACTGGTGACCACAGTTTTTTGGATTTTTATTTCAAGCGGCTGCCTCTGTGGTACTCTATGGCTGGTCATCGGCACTAAACGGTATATTGTATGTTTTCAATCAGTATTTATTGAACATTGGAATGATGAACACTTGCATCATATTTAAAAAAGTGAAGATGAAAATTCAAAGAAAGCATGTGCACATTATAGAGACGTCGTTGCGTTAAATCCTAAAGAAAATAAATATTTGAACCATGAAACAAGTGCTAATTGTAACAATATTGGAAATGTATGCATATGTTGTAATCAGAGTGAGAGATTATATTTCTGTGGATAACCCAAAAACTTCAACTTTTCTGATGGTGGATATGCAAGAGTAGTATTTCCAGAGAATTTAGTGCTCAATGATAATGCAAGCCTGAAACTAACAGTTGATGATGAAGGTCAACTTCTTTTCAGTGGTTCTGGTAACACGTTACCTGTTGAAAGATCAGGTCACCACATTTCTGGCATTAGTATTCAAATGAAAGGAAAGGGATAAAGAAAGACCTACTGTTGAACTAATGTCATAATGCATATCTTGTCCATGTGCCAGAACTGCAAACTATCTAAAAGCAATGTGGTAATAAACAATGAAATCAAAACCAGAATAAAAAGGGCATTGGCAGACAATATAACAACGGGGTATAAAAATAAATGGATAAAAAACAAAGCAAAAATGAACATTATTACTACCATTGCTCGTATACCAGAAGATACAGTCAGTGAATCGAATTATACCAATGATGAAATGTGTGATGTGATTATAGCTGAAATCGAGTTAAAACTCGTGTATAATCCCGGAATGCAATAAGTGCCATGTCAAAAGAAAACATAATGAAGTATTTTACGGAACGAATTCAAAGCATTTATTTTTATTTTTATGATGATAGCCTACATATCGTCAATTCAATAAAAATATTTATGCATTACTTTGTTATTTTTCCATTATTTTTAGGGTAAGCTAGCAAGTCAAACATTTAGAATGTTTGATAAAAAGTCGAAGATGTGAGAAAAGAAATTTTCAGAGACATAGATACTACTAGTGGGTTCAGAGGGGGTATATTAGAATCTGAGATAGGTTAACAGGGCTTATAACAAAGTCTGAAAGAGATGAATGTGAACGTTTTAGAGTTATAGACATATGAAGCAAAAACTTATCAGAATTCTACCAGCTCACAAGTGGCGCACTAGAGTCTGAAATCTATGAATTGGGCTATTTATCAAAATAGCGCAATCAAAGGAGAGGTAAATCAGATTCTTTTTACAGTCAGAGACATATAAAGTAGGAATTTTTCAAGATTCAGTAAAACACAGACACTACTATCAATTCATAAGTGGTATACTGGAGTCAAGAATCAGGGTGCTTTTTCACGATAAAAAAAATTAGAAGAATAGGAAGATAAATCTGCAAACCAAGATTAGAATATTGGAAGCTACAGTGGTGACAGTGGTCAGATATGGCTCGGAAACATGGGTGCTCCGAAAGGCGGATGAAAATTTACTAGATGTTTTCCAGAGAAATTGCCTACAGATTCTTCTGGGTACCCGGCTGACTGACCGTATTCCAAACACTATGCTATACGAAAAATCTGGTTCAATCCCATTTTCTAGAGCTATTATGAAATAATGGGTGAGATGGCTAGGCCACGTTCTGCGGATGAAGGATGACAGATTGCAAAAACTTGTCCAGTTCGACTAGCCGTCTAGGGCTAACCGGAAAGCAAATCATCATAGTCCGAGGTGGGAGGATATCATAAAAAAAAAGGTTTAAAGGAAATGGAAGCTTCCTTGGAGGGTGTAAAGAGGGAGGCTTTAAATGGATTGGGATGGAGGAAGAGCGTGTGTAGCTGTGTTGGCCTCAAGCGGCTTGGTGCTGCTGTTAGTAGTTAGTAGTAGTAGTAGAATTAATGGTAGCAGCTTTAGCTTTAGTTTTAGCAGTAGTAGCAGTAGAAGTAGTGATAATAGTAGCAATAACAGTAGTACCAAATATGTCAGTAATATCAAATAGTAGGTCAAATATGGCTCGGAAGCATGGGTGCTCCCAAAAGCGGATGAAAATTTACTAAATGTTTTTTTCTGAGAAATCGCCTACGAAATGTTCTGGGTACCCGGCTGGCTGACCGTATTTTAAATAGAAGGCTGTACAAAAAATCTGGTTCAATCCCACTTTCTAGGGCTATAATGAAAGAATGGGTGAGATGGCTAGGCCACGTTCTAAGGATGAAGGATGACAGATTGCCAAACATTGTCCATTTCGACCAGCCGTCTAGGGCTAACTGGAAAGCAAATCATCTTAGTGTGAGGTGGGAGGATATCATAAAAAAAGATTTAAAAGAAACGAAAGCTTCCTTGAAGGGTGTGGAGAGGAAGGCTTTGAATAGATTGGGATGGAGGAACAGCGTATGTAGCTGTGTTGGCCTCAAGCGGCTTGGTGCTGCGGTGAGTAGTTAGTAGTAGTAGCAGAATTAATAGTAGAAGTTTTAGGTTTAGTTTTAGTAGTAGTATCAGTAGAAGTAGTAATAATAGTAGCAGTAATAGTAGTATCAAATATATCGGTAGTATCAAATAGTAGGTCCAATATGGCTCGGAAGCATTGGTGCTCCGAAAAGCAGATGAAAATTTACTAGATGTTTTCCAGAGAAATTACCTACGGATTGTTCTGGGTTCCCGGCTGACTAACCGTATTTCAAACAGTAGGTTGTACGAAAAATGTGGTTCAATCCCATTTTCTAGGGCTATAATGAAAGAAAGGTTGAGATGGCTAGGCCACGTTCTGCGGATGAAGGATGACCGAGTCCCGAAGATCGTCCTTTTCGGCCAACCGCCTAGGGATAAACAGAAAGCAGGTCGTCCTCGTCTGGAGTGGGAGGATGTCTTAAATAAAGATTTTAAGGAAATGGGAACTTCCTGGAAGAGTATAAAGAGGGAGGCTCTGAATTGATTGTGCTGGAGGAGAAGCGTGCGTAACTGTTGGCCCCAGGTGGCTTGGTACTAGAATGAGTTAGTAGTAGTAGTAGTAATAGTAGTAGTAGTAGTAGTAGTAGTAGTAGTAGTAGTAGTAGTAGTAGTAGTAGTAGTAGTAGTAGTAGTAGTAGTAGTAGTAGTAGTAGTAGTAGTAGTAGTAGTAGTAGTAGTAGTAGTAGTAGTAGTAGTAGTAGTAGTAGTAGTAGTAGTAGTAGTAGTAGTAGTAGTAGTAGTAGTCGTAGTATTAGGTGAATTATATTTTTATTAAAGTCTGAGAGAGATCTCAGATGTTTTTCAGAGCTAATGATATATGAAATGAGAATTTATCAAGGTTAGGTCAAACACAGACACTACTGTCAGCTCAAAAGGTGGTATACTAGAGTCTGCATTTAGGTGGATTAGGTTTTTATCAGAGTCTTAAAGAGATAAGTCGGATTGTTTTTAGAGTTAGAGACATATCAACTGGGAATTTACCAAGATCTAGTCATACACAGACACTACTATCAACTCACAAATGGTATATTAGAGTCTGGAAAAGATGAAAAAGGTATTTACCAAAGTCTGAGAGCGATTAATCGGACTCTTTTTAGAGTTAAAAACATATGAAATAGGAATTTATCAAGATTCAGTAAATACAAACGCTACTATCAGCCCATAAATGATACACTAGACTCTGAATTAGGTGAATAAGGTTTTTAACAAAGTCTGAGAGACTTGAATCGGGTTCTTGTTAGAGTTAGAGTCGTTTGAAGTAGGAATTTATCAAATTTAGTCAAACAAAGACACTACTATCTGCTCACAGGGGGTATACTAGAGTCTGAAATAGGTGAATTAGGTTATTATCAAAGTCTCAGAGACATCAATCGGATTCTAGAGATATATGAAGTGCAAATTTTTCGAGATTCGGTCAGACACAGCCACTACTACCACCTAACAAGTGGTATACTAGCGTCTGAAATAGATGAATTAAGTTTTTGCGAAAGTCTGAGAGACATGAATGGGGTTCTTTTTAGATATGGAGACATATGAGCTCACAAGTGGTATACTAGGGTCTAAAATAGATGAATTAGGTTTTTACCAAAGTATGAGAGCGATGAATGGGATTCTTTTTAGAGTTAGAGACATATGAAGTTGAAATTTATCAAGATTCAGTCAGACACAGTCGCTAATACCAGCAAGCAAGTGGTACACTAGAGTCTGAAATAGGTGAATTAGCTTTTTTTACCAAAGTCTGAGAGATGAATCGGATTGTTTTGGGGTTAGAGACACATGAGTGGCAACACAACTGATGACAGCAAAACCAATTTTTTACCTGTATCCGGGCACCTACGGCCAACCTACAATCCCCATCTTTTTTCAAACAACTTTATTAGAGTTAGGTTCATTTAGCGGTGGCATGCCAGTTGCACTACAAAAAGTTTAAGTCCAAAATAATTCTGATTCCAAAACAGGGGGAGGGGCAAAAAGTTGAGAAGGGGTATTGGGGTCCCCTTGGAGGTGGGACATGGATGATCATGAACTTCCCTCTAAAAAGAACTATAGCAATACATTCCATGGGGAACACAACTTAACTATAAGATAACTATAACTTAACATAACTTACTATACCCAAGCGCGTGATTAAACCAGTTTTATTCAATCCAAATAAAAAATGTACTCATAGAATTAAATCGTCAAATCACCTATTTAAGTTAATCATGTGCAGACGCATATATGAAAATGAGATGCCGGCTGGATTATATTAATGAATTATCTCTTGTAGTAAGCTCATTTAAGTAGGTCAATGGCCCAAATTATGTATGTCACAGAGATAGTAACCGGTTATGCTAGTGATGAGCGTCTTGGCCCTGTTAGGGCCATACTACTCAACCCATCGGAAAATTACGGTATTAGTTGATTTCAGTCTATGCATTATCAATCACGAATGAAAAAACTAATCAATAGCATCAGTTAATACCGAGTTTAAGAGCAGTCTGATTTCGGTATTTGTTGAATTTTCATTGTGCATTGACCTTTGGCCACTTAATAAGTTCCATTGGAATTACGGTTCATCTAGGATCTTTCAGGTTTAGTTCCAAAAAAAGATAGAAGTTATTGATGTAGTTCGTGAAGAGAATGTTAAAAAGTCATCCGATGTTTTATTATTTTATGTCAGAAACGTATATTAAATCAAACGTAAATTAGATCAATATATTATATCAAACATGCCCCTGTATGTGCCATGAAAACCTCCATTGAGAAAACAAACCATATTTATCATTTTTGGAATTGCAATCTATCAGTGACCATCCCATTTTTAAAAAAATGTTAAAAAAAGAAAGAAAGAAACGATCAGCTCAATCCGTGACGAGTACATTAAAACAACAGATTCATTTCTAGGAAATCAGATGGATTCCGTCCTCTGAGACGCCTAAAGGAAATTGAACCCTTTCTCTTGCTATGATATTCTTGCGATATTCTACGCTCTTGCAATTAAGTATTAACTGCAAAAGATCACATGAAATAAAAAAACACACGGAGAATTCAGAAAAAAAGTAGGAATTCTAGGGCAAAGATGAGATCGTAGTATCCAGAATCAGAGGGTGTAACTGACACATTTGCAAAGAATTGCAAAAGCAGAAGTGACGGAACTCGCATGATGATTTAATTAATATATTTAACATATCAAATATTTTAGCCTGATATACCGAAAATATTTATTAAAATACTAAATGCTAAATGTATCAAGCTCTCTCCGATACGTTATACTCTGCTAATTATGTGCAGCTTTTGCATATCCTGCGCAAATCTCTATTTTGAAATTAACCACGTCTATAGCGAATTATTACGAATGGCACCATAACTCATCTGAGACCGTCATTTCAATGTTAATTGCAAAAAAAGAACGCATGGTCAACTCAGTTCGTGATGAACATATTAAAACAAAAATTAATTTCTAGGGAATCAACCAAGACACTTCCATCTTCTGAGACGTCTAGAGAAAGTTGACCACTTTCTGTTAGTGCGACACTCTAAATATTAATTGCAAAAAAAAAAGCAAGAACAAATAATACAAAAACGAGGGAATTCAGGACACAAAGATCACGTCTTTGCACCAGAAAACAAAAAGGCAAATCTTACATATATTCCAAAAATTGCAAAGAAAAGAAGAAGTGATTATACTGAATGCGTGATGAGTATATTATGAAAATACCATATTATGTTTTGGTCTAGTATATGAAAACGGTACTTGTGTGTTATTCAGAACACACTCAATAAGTGAATTTAGGTTCGTTTGTGAAACAAACAACGATGAGAAAATCCGATTTCATACCCACAAAGACAGAACTCAATTTAGTTTGCTATGCATAGTGATAGAAGATAGCGTCTGAACATGGATTTTGAAATGAAGGTTTGGGATTTACCAAAGACTGAAAAAGAGGGAATTATATTTTTCCAGGATAAGGGGTTGTTGCCCACAACGAAACAGTGGGTCAAAGGACACAACAAGACTTTATACTCTTCGAGAAGGAACATTTTTGGAAGTGAACAATAGGCCATGTTTGAAAAAAGTCAATTTGCAAGTAAATACGTGGTTTACTTAATTAGGAGGGTGGGGTGCATTATGTCAAATACCTAACTTACCCTAACCTAACCACCTCTACACATAATTAAAATGTACCTACATTGTAGTTTGTTTCACGAAAGAACCTAACTTCACTTATTGAGTGTGTTCTGAATAATGCAGTAGTACGCGAAAAACACCCATTATAATATGCAATATAATTTTTTTTTTTAAATATCAGCGCTTTATATTGTCCTGCTAAGACTGTAGCTTCTGCACATGTCACACAAATATACATTTAGATAATTAACCACTCCAATAGAAAACAAGCATGATCATAATCATTATTCATTTTAGATAGTTGCCTTTCAAGGTTAATTGCAAAAAAAGAATAAAGTTATTAACTCGGTTCGTGATGAGAACATCAAAACAAGGGATTTATTTCTCAAAAATCAGATGGAATAGTTCCATCTTCTAAGACATCAAAAGAAAATTGATCCCACTCATTTATTATACAGTCCAAGTAATTATTACAATAAAAACAGACCAAGGAAAATCCAAATGCGAGGATTCAGGAAATATCATAATTTTAGGACAAAATAGAGCCTAAAATCCAAAGGCGCATCTGAAACATTTTCAAAACATGACTTAAAGCGCTTCTAAGATTCTGAAAATTTTCTAACATATTTTTATCCACATTTTCTGTAACTTAAATTTTTTTTTTTTTTTTGATTCACCGGAAAAGATTTCTTGTCATCATCGATCTTGAAGAGTCAAATTCTTTCTAAGCCCTTCTCCCACTTAAGAGGATATTTTTCGAATAAGATTGGTGAGAAGGATCCATCCACTCTGTGAAATCAAACTGTAGTGGCCTAAAATTTCCCTTTCTTCGTTTTTGTATCCCTTCCAACGTGGAAAGACCTTATATATGGATAAGACAACAGCCATATTGATTTGGTACTACTATTTGGTAGTTCTAGCACTCAATGGGTTCAAATAAAATATTCAGGCTCTTTAAAGAAACGTTCAATATGCTGAAAATCCTTTATTGTGTTATTAGTGACATTTTCACTCATTCAAATTCATATCAAACATTTCTTACAAGCCTACAGCCCTCTAAGTGGCTATTATGGATATTGAACTTGTTCCCCAATTGACTCGTTCAGTTCCAAATCAGGGCCTACATCACATTTTACATAGGTTGAATGGAAGAATTTTAAAGTTAATCATGTTTTCATAGTCTGTTAATGTTCTTATAATTATTTTCAAATTCATTAACACTGGTTGCTACATTCTCTTTCTTACACTTGAATCCCTCCGACATATGCAAACTTCAGGAGAGCTAAGGGGTGGGGAATAATCTCAAACATATATATATATATATATCATCGTGACGGGTTCGAATAATTTGGGGACAGCTAAAAGCATTGCAAAATACGTTAAATAATCTTTGACGCATCCAGAAAAATTTTTTCAAAGGGAAAGGGAGGCGGTAAGTGCTTGAAACATTGTTATATGTATGTAGCCTATTTTTTTCCTATTTTGTATACGTTCATTGTTTGAAGATGAGGCATCGACAAAAATAAAATCCTGAAAATATTTCAAATCACCTGCTAATATTTACTGTTGATACTTCGAAATATTACTGAAATTTAAAGTATAGGACTCTGGCTGGTATAGGAGTATAAAGTATAAGACTCTAGGACACTCTTCCACACTTCAAATATCTCCTCCTCATGTCAAATGAATCTAGTTTTCACAATTCTAAAATTGTCAGCTCTCCAAAAAATGGGGTTTCATTGTTCTGTATACATGTCTTCTTAAAGATTTTTTTTTCTCCCCGTTCAGTGCGCCAGGGTGTCAAAAACTTAAAAAAGTAAAAAAAGTCTTATTACAGCTAGTCAAGTCCCTTTTCAAAACAGGGTTATTTCGAAGGCTTCCTGTCCTAGATTTTCATTTGAAGAAACCAGAAGATTAATTTTTAGGGGCGCCCCTCGGTATTGATTCGAGAGGGTTGAAAATCACCATAATGAGTTTTAAGTTTTAAACGAATTCTGTCTTGTATTTGTCTGGCAGTTCGAATCCTGGAAGTGAGCAGTGACCATGTTCCACATGTGCCCTCTGTGGCAGTTCTTGAGTACATGCAAAAAGCTTTTGAGGACCAGGCCTAATCGAAGTGCCCAGCTAATCAAAGGTCTGATGAGAAAAGTGTTCCCAAAATATTTTTCTAATATTATGTAATTCTATATCTATTTATATAATTCGTCTTTTAATATAATTCGTCTATCTAATTTTATAGACTAATTTACGACCCTGTGGGGTTCCAAATAGTTCGATTTCAAATGGTATTTGTATTCAACAGTGCGCTGTCACATGAGAATATTATTTTGGCTTCTTTCCAGTCACTCATCAGATTCCAAGAGTTGCAACTGATCCACTGATCACTTTTTTTTCATAACCAATGTTTTCTTCGGCAACACTGCGCACACACAGCACAATAGACCACAGTAGAATAACTCTCGACAATCGTAGCAGTTGTGTCTTCAGTCGAATAATCGCAAATCTGTTAGCAAGGTTTACACAGTAAGATTGTCGAAGACTCTTGTCCTGGAGCTTCCAGATGTCAAAAGACTGAATAGCCTTTTTGCACTTTATCACAGTCCTAAATTTTAGCTTGAAACTGGCGATCACTAGTTGATGGTCTGAATTAGATTCTGCATCTCAGTAAGTACGCACATCCTATATCGATCGTATATGTTGCCTTTTCACTGGAACATAGTCAATCTGGTCATATATAGTCAATATATAGCCAAACCGTTAAGTGACACCCACGTACGTTTGTGCACTTCACGGTGGGGGAACCATTAACCGTCAATAATAAGGCTACGGCTAGCACAAATTTTGATGTGCAAATCTAAATTTATTAGTTTCTTGTATTTGAAAGATCCGTAAAAAGAAAATTTATTTGACATTTTATCAAAATTTCGCTTTTTACAGTTTCGTTTTACATTTGGTGAGGGTCGTTCTATACTTACAGTTCATTATTATGAACTGTTTGATAATTTATTATTGTATGATGCTTGTTTCATATTTACATTTACCTAAAAAGAAAGTCATTTTTCAGTTTTCGGATCATGAAAAACATGACACACACATTAAGACAAGGACACTTGTAGGTACTCATGAAACGCTTTTAGGTTAATATACCTGTCTCATTTCCTTTTCAAAAGCAATATCTCTAAGTGCATATCTACCATACAAAGGGAGAGATTGCATTTCAAGCAATAAAAATGTGACCCTTATTGGAATACAAATCCCAACATTGGAAAGAATGTTCATCATCAAGATAGATGATTTGGAGCACTAAGTAAGATACATGGAAATTCTAATGGCTGAGTTTAGACACTGTTATGTTTGAGATAAATTATAAAGGAAGTCAGCAAAAGATAATAGCATTCATAGAAAAGGAACGATAAATCAGATAAAGATTTTTTATAACAATTTTTGGAAGTAATTTTAGAAGTAAACTTCTAGCATTTTTAATCTTTTATATAGGAAGTCAATGCAGAAGAAAGAAGTGGAATTTGCTTTAACAGTAGGGAAAAAATATTTTTGGAAGCAAACTTCTTTTTGGAACTTTTTTGAAACTTCTTTTTGGAACTTCATTTTGGAAAGTAAACTTCAAGCATTTTTATTCTTTTATATAGGAAGTCAATGCAGAAGAAAGAAGGGAAATTTGTTTTAACAGTAGGGAAAACAACATTTTTGGAACTAAACTTCTTTTTGGAACTTTTTTGGAACTTCTTTTTGGAACTTAATTTTGGAAGTCAACTTCAACCATTTTTAATATTTTATATAGGAAGTCAATGCAAAAGAAAGAAGGGAAATAGGCTTTAACAGTAGGGAAAAAATATTTTTGGAAGTAAACTTCTTTCTGGAACTTTTTTGGAACTTCTTTATGGAACTTTATTTTGGAAGTAAACTTCAAGCATTTTGCTTTAACAGTAGGGAAAAAAAATACTTTTAGAAGTAAACAGTTTTTTGGAACTTTTTGGAACTTTTTTTGGAACTTCATTTTGGAAGTAAACTTCAAGCATTTATAATCTTTTATATAGGAAGTCAATGCGGAAGAAAGAAGGGAAATTTACTTTAACAGTAGGGAAAAAAAATTAATGCAAATATGTGTGTGACTCAAGTACATAAGTAAAAACGAAGATTGAGTAATTTAAACTATAGTTTTTAGAATCGAAAAGTTACTGCTTCCAGTTTATGCAAGATAGATCTGCAAAAGTAGTTCAAGTAAACTGACTTCTGATATTCCATTTGAAATATCGTTAAAAACTAGTCCTTTCCTGAAAACAAAAAACCAACGCAAAAAATTAGGATTCCGTGCAGAAAAGCCCTTAAATAATCTACAGAAAATAATAGCCTGATTTGTAAGGCTCCCAACGACCACAAAATCAGTAAACTTCAGTATATAATTTTAATTTTCTAAAAACTCATTTTTCAGTTTTCAGTACTTTTTCAGAATTCTGCTGTTATAGGATAATATTAAGATTTAGTTAATCTGAAGTAGTTCTGCAGATATATGTTGCCTAAACCGCGAAACAATAATTTCATTCGTTCTAAATTTCAACTTTGCTTTTTAATTCCATCAGAAAAACTTCTTTTTCGAATTAAGACTATTTATTTTTAAATTTCTAAAATATACACAATAAACCTTACAACAAGACCTTTTGTCTCGGTTAGGCAATGAAACAAGAGAAGTAAACATGGGTTATGTTAAAATACTCTTGAATAATAAATATTTTTCATTTTGTTCAAATACTAAATTTTTACTGTCAAACATGATAAAGAAAGGTGGGGGAGTGGTTTAAACCAAACAATAGTATTGTTTCAAGTGACACAGGTTCACTTTAATTGGGATTTATCCGGATTAATCTCAGAAGAGATTCTTAAACACAGGTCGCCATATGTTAATCGTCTATAATTAAAGGGATATAATAATAAAGGGGGATATAATAATTATAATAATAATATTATAATAAAGGGATATAAGAGTATACAAATACAACTCGTCATGAAAGCTAGAAGGTGAAAACAGGGTAAGGAAGTTTTTAGGCTTCAGTGAGTTAAAAGTTTCCTTTATAATGATCTAAATACGATTTCATTAATTCATAAACTCAACCTCAGCCCCACTTCCAAGATATCAATAAAAAAAAGTGAATGACTTTCTCTCAAAGAGAAAAAGTAAATTTCAATCTCTTAAATATAAAATCAGCTAATTTTTTAAAGTCATTTTACCTGTTCCGCTTGCATAATGTTTCTATTTCTTATTTTATCAGCATTCCAAATAATGAATTCCCAACCCTCTAGAAATTAACGGAGCAAATCTGGCTTTAGAAAAAGCTGTAATAATTGCCGAAGTAGAAATTATATCTTCTTCTGCTTCACAGAATGTTCATTAAAGGCAGCGGAAAACAAGTAATTTGGTAAAAGAAGGGACTACCCAAGGTTATAATGTTTGTCGTTAATAGACAAAAATAGAAAAAATAGAAGCAAGAACAAATCTAATGATAAAGAAGTAACATTTTAGAAAGCAATGACAAGGTCAAATTATACGCCATTCAAAATTAGGGATTAACAAAAGAGGTTCCGTTAATTAATTATTCGATTTGCACTATAAATACCATCTGATGGGGATAGTATATTCTTCAACAGTAATTCTTTTTCTTCTAATTTCCCAAATATGAAAAATATGAAATATATTCAAGAGCCGTGCAGTTGACTTGAGTTGTAGAGTCTAAATCTAAGTTGTATTGACTTGATATAAGGGCAAACTGAGAACTGATACTGTGAAAAAATAGTTAAGTCCTGACTCGGTGCAAAAACAAGTTCAGTTCTCATTCAACGCAACGAGTTAAATCCTGGCTCAACCCTGAGCCATTAAACGAGTTAAATCCTGGCTCAATTCTGACTCATTAAACGATTTAAATTCTGGTGCAATCTCGAGCCGTTAAAGGAGTTAAATTATGGCTTAATTGTGAGCCATTAAACGGGTTTAACCCCGGCTCAATCCTGAGCCATCGAACGAGTTAAATCCTGGCTCAATCTCGAACCAATAAACGAGTTAAATTTTGGCTCAAAACGAACTAATTCCTGAATCGAGGAAAAACAATTTACGCCAAACGTGATGAATTTCAGGAGTTCAGTAGAAAAACAAGCAAAAAAAAGTCCCTATTCAGCACATAAGCAAGGCAAGTCTACGCTCGGTGAAAAATGAGCCAGCCCTTTTTACCTTCCACTTCCACTTTATTTTCCACTTTATCTTCCACTTTTTACGCTTAAGTTTGACTTGTTTCCCCAC
This sequence comes from Artemia franciscana, assembly GCF_032884065.1. NCBI lineage: Eukaryota > Metazoa > Arthropoda > Branchiopoda > Anostraca > Artemiidae > Artemia > Artemia franciscana. The sequence goes on from NC_088871.1 coordinate 8,361,171, forward strand.
AGCTTCAATAGCAAATGCTCTAACGCAGCGTCAATGGGAATTGGATAACAAGTGCTTACCCAGGGTTCCGGCGTGTTACCCCCGGAAAATCTCCCGTAAAATATTCTCCTCCGAAAAATTCCCCTCACGCAAAATCTTCCTGCAAATTTACCCTGGAAAATCCCCTCCCCTACTGCAGAACATTTCCCTTTAGGAAATTCTCCCCACACGCTGGGCACTTAAAAAGAAATTAAGACAAATAAAACAAAAATAAAGAAAAGAAGATATTACGGAAATTCTATCAATAGTCCAAAATACATGTAGAATACATTGTATAAAACCAAATAGTTCGTGATAACGAACAGTAAGTAAGCAGCAACTCGGGTGAAATATCGAAACCATTAAAAAAGGAACTTTACTGACAATTAACACATCAAATAAATTTTATTTTTATGCTGATTCCAAAAATATAAAGTTTTTGTGAACATCAAACGAGAAACCCCCGCCATAAATGCAAGTAATCGCAATAAAAATCACAACATTAGATTCGCCATATTACACAACCCTACTGTGGAGGTTTCAAGCTCATATTTACAAAAATGTGAAATTTAGAAATAAATTTTCTCCAGAAGAAAGATTATGGATGCGTGCTTGTCTGTATTTTTTTCTCATGAAGTAGTTCGAATAGTAGTATCAACAAAATCAGTCGGTAAAATCCACGGCCTCCCCCTCCCCCAACTCCAATATTTTGGTTAATGGCGTCTTTGGTTGGCACTGGACGTTGTTCCGCGGAAAGTAATTACTCGTGATTGTGGCTGTAAAACTTTTCTAGAGTCGCAACTACTCTTGCGTTCTCTTACCCTGCTATTTTAAATCAACCCTCCCCCCCCCAAAAAAAAATACAGAACAGAATTAAAATAAATCAAAATATAAAAATAAATGTCAATACTTTGAAATATAGGTAGAATGTTCACAAATTCCTTCTTTTCTTCAATATTTTTATTCGCCATAATTACTTTGGAGGTGCTCTTTTTTACACGTGGGGGAATTGTCCGGGGGGGGAATTTTCCTTGGATCAGTTTTCATGGAGCAATACACCTAGCACCATTTATTCCAATGCTTCGCGTCTGGAGGCGATTGGTAAACAAAAAACAAGCAACAGCAAACTGTATTTGTTGCAATCAAACATGTTTTCAGTAAAGCACAGAAGCAACTTAGCAAATAGAGCAATGAATTAGGATACAGGTGGAAGGGGACTTAAAATACAGGATAATACGGAATACCTTAAATTTTGAAGTTTGCTCTTTACTTTCTTTTGAATTTTTCTTTTTATTTGTTATTAAAAATTAAATGAGTATCTATAAAGATTTAATGAAATCAAGCCCAAATCCAAAAGATATTACTGTGAACGTATAAATGTAGCCAAAAACAAACAGAAATTAAAATAAAAACTAAAGCCGACCTTATTACCGCAGCTAAAAGTATATCCCCCCCCCCAACCCTTTAAAGACTATATTGGCATTAATCCTCTACTGAAAACAACGTACATTTCGAAATGTATGTCTTTTGTTTACCTTTAGCTTAAAAGTAAAAAAAATAATCAATTTCATCTACATTCATACGATAAATAAATTTATGACCCACAAATTGGTCTTAAGATTATAAAAAGACACTTCTTTGTAACAGTTAATCTTTTTTGCTCTTTAAATGCATTTGAATATGAGGTCTTTCGCATGAAAAAATGTTTTTGTTATTTTATATTAGGGCTCTAAAATTAGTCAGCGGAAGGATGCACGTCACGTCCCTGATCCACCAAAATATTGCCATGCCCTCCTGGTAGGGCCTGCACCCCATGTTGGGAATAACGGTGCTAGACTGCTCCTTTCATTCAGTTCCATCAGCGCCAAACAGTAAGTAAATTTAAAAGGGTTTAGAAATCTCATTTTTAACACGCTGGGTCAGGCTAATAACGTTTACTTTAAGGATTGTGGAAACGCTTATGTAAGAACGTTAAATCATTATTTTAGAAACCTTTCCATTGTTTTCACTGTTCCTACCTTACCCAAGTTATTAGGTAATAAACTACGATTGTCATATATATCGGATGATACTATCATGCCATCTGTTTCAAAAAATATTCACGATCATTATATATATTTTTTACTTTAGATATTTACTTTATATTTATTTCCTATTTATTTTACTTTAATATTAATTTAATCTACATATATTTATTCATACAATTACTATATATTTAATATTATTTTCTTGTTATTTTTCTTGCATTTTACATGCCATCTAGTATTAATATCTATTCTATTAATTTATCATTCTTATTTATTATATTGTCATACATGAAAATAAATTCAATTCAAAACAAATTTATAGTGCTAAAGGAATGACTATAATAACATTAAATAATGTATTGTATATAAAAATAAATAAATGTAATATCTAGTAAAATGTACACTAGAAAGTTTTGCTTTTTATATATTTAATAATTGCAATTGACATTTCCTGTTCCTATTGCTGCTGGCAATGATGGAAGAAATGAGATTGTGAGGTTTATTTTAACCCAAATAGGTTCTTAAAACCAGTGAGCTCCCGACTCACATCAAAAGACTTAGCATCACAACGAATTTTCCAAGTATACCTCTATATTTGACTGGTATTTTACAGGTTTGATAATTTGAAACCCCTCTCCAAAATCAATTCCTGTACTTTTGTGTCCCCATTTTTTTTTTTTCAACTTGAATTTCATCGTTATAAACATATTGGATTAGGGAACTAAGCAATATTGACTTTGATAGTACCATCTAGAGCCTTAAGAGGCGTTTTTGTCCTACTAGTTTTATTAACTTGCATTTATATAAGCTTTATAATATATAAACTTTATTAGGATGAGTATATACAGGGATAAATATATAAGCTTTATTAGGCCTTCCGTATAGAGACTATTTAAGAGGACTTATTTTGGGGACTAAGGCTAATTCAAAAGGGCACTAGAACCTTCAATATCTCGGATATCTAGTTCCCTTAAAAATGGACCTAGAACTTCTATTTTCAAGTTGAATGAGCATCCTCCAAATTCTATACGGCCACTCCCAAAAAAACCTTATGTTTTAATAATGGGCAACTTGCATAGCTTAGAGTCCTTATCCCTGAGGCTTTAGGGGGTTTTGTCAATCAGGCAGGGAAATTTATTTTCCCTTTGGAATATTTTGAACAGAATGGAGGCAACGATCACAAAAAAGCAGGTTCATTCAGTGAGAAATTGAAATTTCGAATGCCCTTTATAAATAGCCCAAAAGATTGGGCTAAAAAAACAGTGTTTTCTGCATAAGCTTATACAAGCTTTATAATATTTAAGCTTTATTGGGATAAGCATATATAAGGATAAATATATAAGCTTTATTAGGAAGCTCTACCTTCCGTAGAGAGACTATTTAAGGTGGGGTGTGGGGTAGTGAGAGTTGGGGCATATCCACCTCAATTTCGAAAATTAATCTCCAAATTTGTAAAAACACATGCCAAGGAAACGGAAAACTCTAAAAATATTATAAAGAGCTGTTGAATTGTTGTTGCCACTGCGGTACTTTTTCCATTAGGCATATATATTTTTTTTCTAGTGCAATCAGGCATGCATGCTGGGATTAGATTTGTGGGTGGGATAAGTTCGTCAAAACCCTCTCAAAACAGCAACTACACGAGTTAAAAAATCAAAATATTTGATGTTGTACTAAAAAACCTTAACATTCCAGGAACTAAAGAGGCTTTAAAATCTCTTTTACACTTACTCGTGAAAACGTTCCGCACGTGATCGACAGTCTCAGGCGATTTATTTTTCCTTGTTATTATTTTGAATACTTGAATCCTAACCCCATCTGCAATACCATATAAGTAAACTGTATTTTTCAATCGTAATCTTGAAGATTATTGTTATTTGTTTTTCAGTTTTTTTAAATTTTTCCTATATTCTTATAAATTCAAAAACAATTTATTTCAAATTAAAGTAAAGGGCAATATTAAAACTCAAAACCAACATAAATTAACATTTTTAGAGAGGGAGTTCCACCATCTCAAACCCTTACGATAAATATTAATTAGAGCTTACCTAAAAGTATTTTTTAGTAAAAAATATATCCAGCTGTAGTTATTGCAAAAGCAAATATGAATAAATCAATCCTGCCACTCTCGAGGTATTATAAATAAACAAATAAATAAACAAATAAACTTTCTATCACATGCTCTTGTATTGGAATATTTGTTCTTGAAAAATTGGTGACACAAAAGGGGTTGTAAAAACACCAGTCCCCTCAAACATAGAATGCTTTCCGCTCCTTTTGAGTTGTAATGTCAGTTCTTATTTTCATTTGAAAAACAATTTTTTTTAATTATTTTTTTTACTAAAAAAGCAGTTTTTTTCCAAAAAAGAAGTTTATGAAAGTAAAGTAAAGCAAACTATGCAAAGTAAAGAAAACCATGCATAAATAGATGGGGCCTAAGATGATAAAGGTTTAAAATAAAGAATCAAATCAAACTTATAACGAACAGATATTACCACAAATAAGAGCAGGGTCATCCCCCCTCCCCCCTTTAAAACTTCTAAAAAACCTGCTAACCAGCGCATGAGCGAAAATGATTTATTTTTCCAATGGTGCTATTCCCTTCGTTGTGAAATATATAATATTACAAAGCTATTCATGGTTTGCCAATAAGAGGTACCGCAAATAACAGTTGGGCTACTCCCTCACCCTCTGAAACTCTCCAAAAGAATTGGGTCACATTTTTCCTTTACTGAAAATTATATGTACCTTGTATATATGTATCTATAATACCTATAATACTTATAATACTTTATTTTATAATACTTTTTTCTTTTTAAAACCACGTGGTTTTTATTTGTCAAATCATCAACAACGAAATAGAAAAATCGTGAAAACAATCCAGATTACAGGAAAGAAAAAGTATGGAAAAGAAAAAAGTATGGAAAAGTATAGGAAAGAAAAATACTGAAAAAATTACACTTGTGACTTTCAATTTAATTTTACTTGCTTAAAAGGTGTTTTTTCGTCAGATATTTTCCTGTTGATTCTATTTAATTCAAATATGTAGAAAATTGATGCCTTAATAAGAAAAATAAAAACTAAAATAAAAACTGACAATTTTTGAAGGGATCTGCTTTGTTCGAATTGACAAATCAATAATCGATTTAAGAGTTTCTCTACAAATCTGAAACGAATGTATTTAAAAGAAAAAAGCATGGATAAATATTTGCTCCACATCAGAATTTTGAAAGTGAATCGATTATTAATAACATAAGTCAATTACAAAAACAAATTGATTAAAAATAACATTAGTTTCGTGAATTTACAGCAAATTTTTATTTTCAATATTATAAGGACAAAAGAGAACTGTTTAAAATATGCTATGTTTTCAGTAAAGCACATATAATTTTACGGCATTAAGACGGCTTGGGGGAGCACTATTCCTAATTTAATGTGTAGTCATTTCTGTATATTTTATGTTTGACTGGTGGTTCTTCTGTGCACGTATGAGACAGGACACAAAAAAGCCTAGACAGAGTCCTAAGGATCCTGTTTTGTAAATACTGCAACGGCATTTAAACTAAACAGAAATACCTACAATGTTCATCCATGTTAAGTTCCGGTTTTTCTGTGCACGGACGGTTCAGGAAGATATTAAGTGTATCAAGATATCCCACAAAACTTGAATCTGATTTCCAATGTTTATGACGCTTGCAGCTCTTACAGCGAAAGAGCCGAGGAGGCCGAAAGACGAGGTCATAGTAGCGCTTGAAAGCAATGTCCAGTAGCTCGCATTTGCTTTGTAAAGTCTGTAAGAAAAAAACATTGATTTTTATGAAAGGCTCTTCAAACAGTGACCCATCAATCAACCCGTATTACAAGCTGATTTCCAAAACAGTTACAGAAAAAAAGAAAGACCCACAAGCAGTGGCAGATTTTGATCAAAGGTGGAAATTTTGATAAAATCACGCCCCATCCCGGAACTCGTTGATCACCATTTAACATCATTTGGAAATGCTTTAATCCCACCCCTTTGAGACTCTCTTCTTTTTTAAACATTGCTCTTGAGATTAAGTAGTTTTACTGAAGTTGCCTGTCAAATTTACAAGAGCTTTAAGCTATAATCTGTTCTGTTTTAAATGGACTTTCTTCGAGAATGCACCACTCCGATTCGGTCGGTCCAGGAAACTTTATTACAAAATATTTCTGTTTTAGGTGCATTACGAAGGGTTCCAAGTGCTCCACCCCCACCCCCCCCAAAAAAAAAATTATCATAAACAACTGAAGCATTATCCAATTTGTCGGAATTAATTTTATAAGCATAGATTTCAATAGGTTATAAGAAAACAATGTCTAGTTTCTACAAACATTAAAAACTACATCTAGCAACACCTCATGTTGCTAGGGCAACATGAAGTATTTCAACAGCTTTCAGTTGTACCTTTCAACAAAAATGCTGAGGTAGAAACACTTTTATTTGTTCCTTTACTATCGACTGAATGTCATCGTTGTTTACCCCTCAAAACCTCAAATACGTATTTATGATCGTTACATAAGCATTCCTATCAGCACAAATTTTCTTGCGCAAAAATATATCAGAAACGAATAAAAGGTAAACCAAATTTGACTTTGACTTTATCAAACATAATAAACAAAAACATAAACTAGTACAAACATAAATCACATCACTAGGGAAACAAAATAATTTTTGCTAACACGTAGGAATACCTACAAACATATCGTAGAAACATTCTAAACTAAAAAAATCAATTTAAAAAAAACAATCACCTTCTCCCACACACACCCAGGGCAAAAACTACCATCAAACTACAATTCCAGCCACCCCACCCCTTCCACCCACTCCTTCCCCCAGCCCTACAACCCACTCTCATCCCACCAAATAAAAACTAACTAAAACAAGTATGAAATGCCTTTCACTTGAAGAGCAACAAGCTTTACGATTCTTGGTTAAAATTCACTCTTCGTCATTGAACAGAAACCCCCCAAACAAAGACAATGCAAAGACTGCTGCCAAATGGCTATAAAGCTCAATTTCTTGATTGACGTCTCCTTGGCGCTGGGTACTCTCCTACCAAATTTCAAATTAATACGAATACTTTTAGATCGAAAAATCGAAAAAGATTTTAGATCGAAAAAGGGCATCACGCAACTGAGTATTATCATTTTCATGTCCCTATTGCCCAGGTTATTCGCCTTGTAGATTTTAGGGGATCAGAAAAAATGCAGGTTTGCCTGTCTACTGAATATTTGGCAAAAGGAGTGCTAAAAGTTGGGGATGGTAGAGACGGAACGGCAGTGGAAGACCTATCGCCCATTTTTTATCTCGAACTATATGCGTGAAAGACTTAATGAAAGACTTAAAGAATTCTGCACGAAAACGTAGCGTAATTACATGTCGATCTTTCTGCTAAAAAGATTGGATATGGGTGGGTTCAGGGTACGGTAGAGGGGCCAGAAGCTCACTTGATGCCTCAAGTAATTTAAAAGATTTTGCAACAGCATGGAGAACCCTTGCTTGAATAAGCTTCAAACAAGACGCAACACGCATGCCTTCTGCAAGACAAGAATTTGGGAGAGGATGGGGAGCGGGAGTAAAGTGGCATCATGGTCCCAGTTTTTCCTTCATTATAATACTAACGGAAAATCATTGTATTGATTCGGTTCAAGAAAGATGCACTACGTCTATTTGTTTTTACTAAAAAGTTAGCAGTAAGACATGCTGGAGGGGGGGTATGTGTTGGAGAGGACAATGTCCCACTTTGGTTCTCAAGTTATTGAAATTGCAATCTTTGCAAAATTATGCTTCAAATAACTTGCAATACCTGTTAAAAAGTTCGTAGCAGGAAAGGCATGGAAGGGAGAGGAGGTCCAACTAGCCCACTTTGGCTTTTGATTTATTCAAGCTGAAAATCCTTGCGTGATTCAGGTTCAAAAATGTGCGCACAAAGAAGTTGTCAGTCTCAGGAAATTTCCAAAACAGGCATCTCATGGGAAACATTTTATAAATAGAACAATGCAATACACATTTTTCAACTCTTCAGTAAGTATTGAAAAATGCTTTTTCACTATTAAAAAGAAAATTTGAACTCTCTTAGTTCAAAAACTCACTTTGTTACGGTGGGAAATTTCTAGTATCACTTGCGAGAAAGGAGAAAAGGGAAACCCCCAATTCCTCAAGCATTAAGAAAATTATCCCAAATTTTAGGATGTATATGTGATATCATTGCCCTACCTCAGTCCCAAACAATAAAATGAATTCACAAACCCAACAGAATGACAATCAGACATGGTTCGTAAAATCAGACGGCACCACTTTCAGACCCTGCGACAATGCTCCTTCTTTGGATATCAAAATTTTCTTATTAGTTTTTATGAGAAAATATTTGGGCAGTGGGGCAAGGGGGTCGTCAAAAAAATTTTGCACTTTAAGACTTTAATATATCTTCTAAGTCAAACTCCCAGCTGCTTGCTTCCTTAAGCAGATCTTTTGATTCTGAAGCAGAAACATGGCTTGAAGAAATGAAAGATTGGCAAACCAACTTCTGATAGTGTCCTCTGAAATAGACTATAAAACTCCCCTTCACCTCACTAACTGGGAGTTCAAGCGCAACCAAAAGCCATCTTTTTCGGGCACAGGCAAGAATTACGTGTAGCTTGACAAAATACAACATCATATTCATCAATTCAGCCGGAGATCCAAAATTTCCGCTAAAACTCCAGAGGCTAGGCCCTTACCGCTTTCTCTAAACAAGATTGAATTGGTAGCAGAATAAAGTCTCTTGGTCCAAGGACTTACGTCAGTATTGATACTATAATAGACACGGATCTTGCACCCTTATTTGGGCACTAAAGCATGCCTTAACTTAGATAAACAGCCAATTTGGGTCACTGACCTACTCACAGAAAAGTATCCGACGTTTACCTCATTGGCATAATATTCCTATCTGAACATAATTAACAAGATAGAGTAAAACCTTTCATTTGATTTTAAATTGGACTAAAAGAATTTATAATACAGTATTGAACTTTACATGACAGCCTCTATAACATAGGCATAGTGCAACCGCTTTTATCATCGTATTCATGGGAATGAGGGCTTATATCAAGACTTTTTGTAGAGGGAACTTATAATCATCCAATGTCCCACCTCCAAGAATATTTTGGATCTACATTTTTTGGAATGGTAAACATGGTTTTTTAGATTTTTTACGCGGCTGCCTCTGTGGTACTCTAAGGCTGGTCATCGACACTACTTAGTTTATCCTATGTTTTTAAGTAGTATTTTTTGCACATTGGAATGATAAAACACCTGCATCATATAAAGTGACGATGAAATATTCCAAGAAAATATGTGCACATGATAAAGTTATCGCTGCATTGAATGCATGCAAAGGCAAATATTTGAACTATAAAACAAGTAATAGTGATAACACTATTGGAAATGCATGCGTGAGATGTCATGACAATGACAGATTAGATTTCTTCGGAATCCCCAAAAACATTCAACATTCATGATGGCGGATATATTAGTACCATTTCCAGAGAAGTTAGTGCTCAAATGAAATGCAACCCTGAAACTAATAGTTGACGATGAGGGTCAACTTTTTGCTACTGCTGGTGGTAACACGTTACCTTTTTATAGATCGTATCGCCATATTTTTGGTAATAGTATTCAAATGAAACAAAGAGAAAAAGAAAGGCCTACTACTGCACTAATGTCATAATGCATATCTTGTCTACGTTTAATAACTGCAAACTATGCAAAAACTATGTGGTAATAGACAGTGAAATCAAAAGCAGAATAAAAAGGGCACTGGCAGACAATATAACAACGAGGTATAAAGATGAATCGATGAAAAAAGTGCATATGATCATTATTACTACCATTGATCATATACCAACAGATATAGTCAATGAACCCAATAATACCAATAATGAAATGTATGAAGCGAATGTAGCTGAAACCACGTTAAAACTCGTGTATGATTCCCAAATGGAACGAGTGCCATGTCAAGAAATTGTGATAACGTTTTTTATGGAATGGATTCAAAGCACTCATTTTATGATCATATTCTACATGAGGTTATTTCAAAAAAATTGTTTTATGCATTACTTGCATAAGTTGCAATAAGTTGAAAATACCCTCATCATTGCTAACAGTAGCCCATCGAGTGTAAAGGAGGGGCATTGGCTATTCATCTTTCATGCAGCGAAGAATATTGAATTTTTTTATTCTCTTGGCCTGCTGTATGCTTTCTACGTGCTTAACATTAAAAACCTTCTTGGGCAAAGTGGAAAATATATTATTCAAAACCGGAACCGAGTACAAGATTTTTCAACCAAAAGCTGTGCTTTTCATACACTTTTATATTTTATTTTCCGATGTCGTGGATATATTTACGGAGAATTTCCCAGCATGTATCGTGACATTCCTTGATTGAACGGCTTTCTAGTTGAAAATACTCTTTCTTACCAGTATAAATAAATTTTTGTTCCCAAAGAATGAAATAATTTTAAACTGTTCGTAAAATTGTTTATTAATAGAAATTGTATGTTCAAAACTCTGTGTCCTTTAGATTTCTTCTTCCACGTATAGGTAACGAACGTTAATGATAAGTGGCGGTAGCAGCGATGTCGTGAAAAAGAGAGTCTTTTATTACTCCAGCAATCGAAGCTTAGACCAGGTTATTCTTCCCAAAATAATATAAAACCTTGACGAAACCAGTCTCTTAAAAATAAACTGAAATCACGTTTACGGGTTTTAGCAATCAAACCAGGGCAAGTATTTTCCTATTAATCACATTTATCATAGTGACAATTGGAGCATAGGAAACCTCTAGTGTGAGAGTCATAAATCTATTCAATACAGGAATTACAGTCTGTAATTTGCAAAATGTATCCTCTATGCAATTCACATGGATTGCATAATCTACGCTTTTCATTACAATCATCAATAATAGTAAGATTCTCAAAGAATGACCAAATGCTCAATGTATACAAACATAATGGACATGTGTAAAACATTTTTTCGATGTTGACTGCCTCACTTCCAAAACTGAGTCGGGATGAATAAAATTAATATTTTTTTCTATCACTACTCGTTTATGCTGATCGCTTGTTGGATAACTAGAGGAATGGGAAGAGTAACTGAAACTGTGGGTAATCTTCAAACGGATGTGCAATATCATTTTGTTTTGTTTCAATTAGTGTGTCAATAAATTGAGTAAATGCCATAGGACCACGACAAATAAGTCTGAGACAAGAATCCAAAGACGGAAACTCATTTTTCATTATAACGTCTATCATTCTACTATTGGAAACTATTTTTCCAAAGTAACAAGATTTTCTATAATTTTCTGTCTGTCCGCTCTATTCATATTAATCCAGACACTCTCGCTACCGTTTATAGACAAACAAAGATTCTTTTTCACTAGTCGCAAACTTACTCCTTTTTTAAAGATTGATTCAGATCGTCGTCTTCAATATATCTCACTGATGAATTTAATCAATCTGGTGATCTTTGTATATACATTATATTCACCTTTGTTGCAAAGCATGACTGTTTATCCGACTTGAATTTGCATAATGATATAAAATATCGTGTAAATATCAAGTCCCGTTCTTGGGTTAGCCGGCAAACCCTTGTAATTTCCACTGCAATATTAGGCACTCTAGGCTTCACATCACCATTGCTAGGGCTTTCAATATCCAACAAAGTAATGGCTACATTACTAGAAAATAATATCCATGAAGTTGACATATTAATCACTTTTTCAATACTGAAGCAAATCTAGTAACTCACACAAGATTGCGTCACCCTCACATGTTAATATGGGACCATGATCAATTTTTTACAACCGGGAATCCTCCGCTGGACTAACAGACTGTAACAAGTCCTATTATGTGACATCCCAAAACTTACTACATAACAACCATAGAAATCATGATTTGGCAGGCCTTGAAGGTTTTTTAAAGAATCAAAGAAACTATTATGTAACATCCACATTAATCCTGAAGTAAACAAGGCCGGTCCCTAGCGGGTTTTTTAAACACTCTCTATTAGGTAGCACCCCAAAGCCTATGACGTGACAAATAAAGAAATCATGGTTTAGCGGGCCCTTAACGTGTTTTAAAGAATCAAAGAAACTTTTATGTAACAAGCATAAGTAGGCTAAACATTCCATGTTGCGTAATTAACACCTGCATGAGAACGTTCCCTACTACATAAAGTGCACCTGCATTTTGCCCTGAAGGGGTCGCCCTTAAACTTCTTCTTCATCTTAAGTCATTAAGGGAAGAAAAGAGTAGTGACTAAGGGTCTTCTAGAATCTATATGGCGATCACTACTGAAGATGATGCGTAGACCAGTCAGTGGCAAAAAATGGAATAGTTTGTAGGGTTGTGTGAACATCCGCATACAGTAATTTGCTAGAATTCCTATACAATTTTTATTGTTTATTTGTCTTACTTTCTCTTTGCCGAATTTTACCCGTGGACATGTTAAGGGTAATTGTCCGGGATAAATTTTCACCGGGGTGGAATTATCTAGAGGATCTTTCCATGGGAAGGAGGATTTTCTGTGTAGGCTGAGACCGATTTCACGAGATTATTTAAGAAACTATCATAAATTAAATAGAAAAAACTTTTTTTCAACTGCAAGTACGGAATAAAGTTAAAACCTAAAACGACCAGGCATTCCTACGTATATGAAGGGATTGCCCCCTCCCCAATACCTCGCTGCTTCCACTACAGTTAGAATTTTGTCCCAATTCTTCAATAACGACTCCTAAAACTTCAAAAGATTTACAACAGGTCAAATAATGGAAAGAACGATGTGTCCATCAGAGTGTGGGGTACATTATCAGGGTAATTACTGTTAGACTGAAAAGGAGCATAAAATAAATAAACTAATACTTCCACTTTTATTTTGTATTAGTTTTTTATGCAGCCTAAGGCTATGGGCTATTTGGGACCATCAGAGGGATGGAGTTTAACAGTCACAAGGGCAACCTTAACCAAAAGAAAAAGAGCATGAAATTAGAAGCCAACAAATGGCTCGAATGGCTTTCTGTTAGAGCGAAAAGTAAACGACTAAAAAATACATTTTAACAGTAGTAGGCTAAAGGTACAATGGAAAAGGTCAATATTTTTATTTTGATATCATTGTTACTTTAAAAAATTGGAGAATTAGAACCAATTATTATAGAGTCAATTTTATTTGCATCCACGGTCTAAAACGTGGTTTATTCGGCGGGATATCATTTTAAGTAGTATTAGTCGACAAAGAGCTTTTCCCTTTTATGTAACTTATATTCCCAATCTAAGTTGAAAATTCTATTTTTCTTTTCTTGTTTTGCCTATTCATGCTTAGATAATTCAAACAAGAGATTCTTATCATTTGTACAAAAATTGGCATGCTCTTCAGAAATGAGCGTGATTTCAGAACTTTACAAAAATAAGTCTTGAAATGGAATCAGTAAATTTTTGACACCAATAAAATCCAAGATACTGTGGCCTAAGCGTAAACATCAGGACTGGCCAAGACAAATAATATAATAAAATTGGACAAAAAAAAATTTACAGAGGGGCTCACAGTTACCACAGGACCCAATACCCAGGACCTACACACAAGAAAACGAGCAAAAATAAAAGCTATTCATGAATTAAACTACAGTGACATAGTAAGCAGATAACAAACTCAAATTTCCAGCATAATTCGTAATTCCCTTAGCTGTCGTGTTTTGGATTACGTAACTCACTCATATCTATCTTTAATGGCTTGGGTTGAACATTTAAACTACTCGCACCTTTCCCCCTTTACTTTTTAAGCAAACACCCCCCCCCCTGATTTCCATGAACTGATGCCGCTGCTTTATGCCGACTTGCCCTTGTGTAATAAGATTTGTAAAAAGCTGCTGTTAATTACAATAAAGCTTTCGGCACATATTTTACGCAAATACAAATAAATAGTTGGAGAAAATCTGAATTGGTTTGTTGTAGATTATGGTGCGAGTAGTTTAAATCTTCAACCCAAGCCATTTTTAAGCAAGACAAGAGGGAGGTACGGAATCCAAACCACGACAGCTGTGAGAAAGCTTGGAGAATAAGAATATTAGTGTTGGATTAATACCCTTTGATGATATGTAATAGTGTCGGGTAGTGTTTTTTTCTGTATTCTAATTGAAATAAGACTTTTTGGTATTTTCATAGAGGATATGCAAAAATTTTCCCCTTTTTAATTTTAAGTAAACACCCCCCCCCCGATTTATCATTCAGTATTGGTTGGGTTTCTATGTGTCTCTCTTTCTATCTCTTCCCCTCTCTACTTTCTTTCTTTTTTGAGTAGATTTTTGAAATTATTGCACTAATTCTGAGTAAACTGCATTTCTTTCCTCAGTCATACTTACTAAGACGATGAAAACGTCTTTTCCCATGAAATCTTCGTTGATTTGAGTTATATAATTGTCTTGAAATTTTTAATCTTTGCCATGGAGATTAACATCATATCTTCTCGCCGATTGTAGATTGGTCATTCAGAAAGTTGTTTGTTTACGAAAAACATGAAGAACTGATAGTTTATACAGCGTGCAAAGTATTCTAAGAAGGTTTTCTGAATAAAAACATTATACCTTTAATTTCAGTTTCAATGTTTTTTCATTGGCTTAGATTTTTGAAAATGTAAATTCCTATTAATTCAGTAATTAATAATTTTTTAAGCGTAAAAATTTTAATCTTCACAAAGGTTGTTTTTCTTCCTAAATTTAATGTACCTTACAACTTCATTCCTGAAAGCTTCAACCACCTGACTAGGTACTTTTCAAGATAGCAAAAAGCCCCTAAAACTAGAATTCTACCCATTTAACCCCTACAAACTTGAAGATTTTTGATGTTAGGTCAGGCTAATTTAAAAAAAAAACCATGGCGAGGATTAAAATTCTTAAGATTAAAAATAATTTAAGATTAAAATTTTTTAAGATTACACACGTTTTACAGCGTTGTTAGAAAATAATATTGAAACTACAAACGGCTCTAGTTCCTCAATTTTAGACCTACCAAGGACATTAAAACAATATTATTTTATTGGGTTTTGTTTATTCATTTGTTGTAGGCTAATTCATGTTCTTTTCAACTTAGAATTATTTTTTTATTCATGTCTGGTCCCCTTAGCTTTAGTGTGGCTTTCCGTTTTTCATTAAAGTTTTTATTTGGTAAACATTTTTAAAATTAGTATCTATAAATAGTTATCTTGTTTTTACCCTCCTAAAACTTAAAGTATGCTTACTAGTTGCCTACATGAGCTGTTTCAAGTAAGTGAATTTCGATTAGCTTGATATACAAAATTATTAACTAAATTCACTATATGTAACGGGTCTCACAAAGTCGCTTTCAAGGTCGATTGAATTGCTTATATTAACAAGGGAATCTGCTAAGGCTGTGGAAACGAAGTAAATTTATCATTGCAGGTAACCCTCCATTGAGACAATCCTAAAGAAGTAAAATTGTGTTTGAGTTGAAATAAAGACATAATTTAGATTCAAAGGCAAATTAAACAGAATAATAGCAAGATGAAAAAATACACCACTTAGATGCTCACAGGGAGTTCCAATTATTGTAAATCAAATAATGTTTAAAATTCATTTCGTCCCTCATTCCTGTATTTAAAAAACTCTTTCTTTCAATTCTTAAGATCAAATCATTGCACAAAGATTACTTAAAATGAATTGATCAAAGAATAATAATAAAAAATTGTGGAAAAGCGCATCAACGCATTAAAATATTGACAAAATAAGTAATCTGAAAATAATAAGTAAATTCAGTCTACAATTACAAAATAAGTAATTTCAGTCTACAAGTTATGTAGACTGAAAATTGTCACGTCATTCGGTTCAAGAAAGCCGCCAGATGCCAAACTTTTTACTAAAAAAGTTTGACAATGGAGTGGTGAAGGAGGGGTTTATGGAGGCTAATAGACAAAACTAATATTTTGAGTACAGGACATTTCATGGTAACTGATGCATGTGAGTCATTATAGTAAGCACATCTGGCTCATAAAATACTTGGGCTTTTCTTGAAGCTATTTGGGTACATGAGCGTGTTCCACATTTGGTTTGGACTCTCGGACGCTTCCATTGGATATTGTCCAGAAATCTGCACCTGCATATCTAGGCTTGTACAAAATCTTGCCGTTTAAAATATTCATTTTCTTTAAGTAAATGGATTTCTTATTTATTTTCACGATTCGACGTGACAGCATTGACGAAAATTTGGTATACCCAAAATTATTCTTAACTTTAATACAGTCAAAAGATAAATACTGGTTTTCAATAGACCTATGATGTGCCTAAATGGTATTAAATAAAAAAAACAAGCTTTTTGAACTGGAAGCAAGGAGGGACATTAAAACTTAAAACAAACAGAAATTATTCCGTATAATAAAGGGGCTGTCCCCTCCTCAACGCCTCGCTCTTTATGCTAAACTTTTTTTTTATTGTTTTAAAAAGTAGAGTTGTGAGAAAGAGTCAAACTTTAGCGTGAAGAGCGAGGCGTTGAGGAGGGGACAGCCCCTTTCAAATACGGAATATTCTCTGTTCGTTTTAAGTTTAAATGTTGCTCGTTACTTTCAGTTTAAAAAAACGTATTTTTCATTTAATTTTTGAACCTTTTTGAATTAATGTAGGTGTTGATTTAGGCTCACCGTACATAAATAATTAAAACGAAACTTGCACATTAATTTGAATATTTTTTTTTTTTTGCTAAATGGCTTTCTCAAATTTTTATCGGGCAATTTTTAGAAAAAGGGGCAGGGGAGGGGGCCTAGTTGCCCTTCATTTTTTGGCTACTTAAAAAGAGCAGTAGAACTTTTGGTTTTATTGACGTTCACTTTTAATAGTAATAAATATACCTAACTTACAAATTAACTTACGTAACGAACTTCTGTGTTCGTAGTTTTATTGTGTATATGAGGAGGTTCGCCCCCTGGCCAACACTTCGCTCTTTACGCTAAAGTTTGAATTTTGTTCTAATTCTTTAAGAATGATCCCTGAATCACAAAGGATTTAATTAGAATAAATAGTACTTATGAAAGTGCTAAAAAAAACTTTAGCGTAAAGAGCGATGTACTTACGAGGAGGCAAGCCCCCTAATATACGAAATAATTTTTCTTCGTTTTAAGCTTTAATGTTACTCCTTACTTTTAGTTGAAAAAAACAGTTTTTTTATTTAATTTCTGATTGTTTTTTAAATAATGCTGGGAAATCCGTTGCCCCCTTCATGGAAAATTCCCTTCCCGCATAAAAAATTCCTCCATGGAAAGACCTTCCCACGTACCCTTCTCTACGGTACATTAGAGTTCTCTGACACGCTGAATCTGATGGTGTGATTTTCACTAAGATTATATGGCTTTGATGGGGTGTTTTCCCTTTTTTTCAAAAATAAGGCAAATATTCTCAGGCTCGTTACTTTTGATGGTTAAGACTGAACTTGATGACACTTATACTGGCACTTACGCAGGGGGGTCCTTCGGGCCCGGGCCCCTCCTGAAATTTTGTGAAATGTTTAATTTCCCCATGGTTTCTTAGGATTTCTGGCAAAACTAGGACATTTATTAAGAATCTAGATGCATGTGTGAAGCCTTTTTTGGGGGATTTTACAGCATGCAATTATCCGGTCAAGTCACTGCCCAATTAATAACCCATTTTTTGTCTAACTTTTTACCCTTTTGGAAGTAATTAGCAATTGTACTGTTATTTTTTTTTTAAAGAGAGTTTGCTTTCCACAGCAAAATAGAATTATCCTTGATAATAGGGTGTTTATCCCCCCCCCCCTTTTTCAGGATAAAGTACAGATTTAATGGATGAATTTTGGAAACTATCATTTTTCATTAAAAATCTAAGTTTTTGCAATAGAAGAACTACCCCCCACAGCACCTGTATTGCACTGTTAACCCTAAAATTTCCCTTTCAGTAGGATATAATAGATTAACCACTGGTTCTAAATCGCTATGAAAATAACATGAGCCTAAAACACACTTTTGAGGCTTCAGTCTTCTTTCCCTCCCCCATCCGCTACAATACTACAGATTAAAGCTAATCTGTATTTTCCGATATACGTGCTTTTTGCATTACTAAATTTAAAAAAAGTGCTACTTTATATCTGCTGTTTGGAAGGTTTTGGCCCCCCCCCCCCCCCCGAAAAAAATTCCTGCGTAAGTGCCTGAACTTATATATGTGAAATTATAATGAAAATCTGATTCTTTTAATGTATCTATTGGTATGAAAATTCCGTTTTTTAGAGTTTTGGTTACAATTGAACCGGGTCACTCCTTATTTACAGTTCGTTACAACGAACTTTTTGAAAGAATATTGTTTTAATGTCCTTGGTACGTCTAAAATAGAGGAATTGGAGCCGATTGTATGTTTAATATTATTTTTAATATTATTTTATTATTTTTAATATTATTTTAATATAAAAAATTATAATCCTCACCGTGTTTTTTTAATTATATTACAGACTCTACGCCTGGGACTTGTCCTACTTAAATATCAGATGAAACTACAGAGGATGTATCTCTTTTGCATACTTCCATTAGACTTTCACTTGCATAGATCTATGTGTTCTTAGCAACCAGCGATAGCAACCATATCCAATATAAGGCTGGATTTTCAATGTAACTACATTAAAAAAAAAGTTTATTTAACTACAAGTAAGGAGCGACATTAAAACTTAAAACAGACAGAAATTATTCCGTATATAAGAGAAGTTGTCCCCTCCTCAACGCCCCCCTTTTTACGCTTAAGTTTGACTCTTTGTCACAACTCTACTTTTTAAAACAGCTAAAAAACTTTTTAAAATTAATTTTTTTTTAAATATAAATTTGATCTATGAAAAATTTGGTTTTTTTATATTACTTAAAGGAAAAATAAAATACGTAAGGCATATATAATTCTTAATTACTTACATTTGAAAATCACTTGCTCATTTTGAAAGCTGTTTTAAAACTGATACTGTTACCTCATAAATAACCAGTACATATACACAAAAAATATATCACTGAACCAATTCCCAAAATTCTTGTTTTTCAACTTCTGTCTATCTCCCATTTAACTAAAAAAGCCTCGGGTGTCTTATCTGTAATATAAGTAAGCTTTACTGTCCAAATATGGGTGTAATTTCAGTAGTATAGGGAGAAGTTAGTGCCAAATAAGGGTATAAAGTTAGGTGTAGACTCTGTAGTGTTTTCCTTTCAAAAGAGCACTATAAATTCTAACTTCAAATCAAATAAGCCCCATCTCAAGTTTATCATACCAGCCGTTCCGTTAAAGCCATTCGAACAACCTTGTAATGGCAAACACCCTTTTCAGACACAATCCCTCAAATATCATAACCTGGCGATCCAGAGATGGAAGGATGTCTTCTCAGCAAGACTATCTACTCTTGTCGTCACGTTGGAGAAGCTAGATCCAGACCTGCAAAGCCTACAGAGGACCTGACACAGGTTCCAAGTGCGGGTCGGATCACACCTTGGTCAAAATGTCTGTGAAGATCAGGATAGTGGCTCATAAACGGAAGGAACTCCCAAAAAGATTTGAGGTTGCCCGTCTTAAGGATCAGGCGGTAATAGAACTATTCCGTCTTCAGCTTTCAAATCGTTTCACCGCCCTTGAGCGTGAACACTCAAACGAGTCTCCTGAGGATGGGAACTCGAGAGGGACGTCGGTTAACGGAGATTGGCACAAGTTCCGAAATACACTGTAGGAGGTAGCTCTCGAAATTCTTGGAAGAGTGAAGCGAAAGCGAATATGGTGGATGTCTGAAGAGATCAACCAACTTGCATCAAAGAAAAGTCTGTTACCATCACGCCACTCAGCTGAATTCAAACAGCTACGCAAGCTATGCTACAAGTTGGGTAGAAAAGACAGAGGGATGTATCGAGAGAATATGGCGGTGGAGATGCAAAAAGCAGCTAGCCTGCCTGATAGTAGGAGACTGTACCAACGGCTTAAAGATTTAACTGGGAAGAGGTCGAAGAACTCGGCCTCTGTAACAGACGAACACGGTAACATCCTACAGAGTCGTGACGAAGTTGTTGACAGTTGGAAGCACCATTTCCAGAAACTCCTAAATCCCCAAGTGAACCCTTCACCACCTGCTCCAATTCTTCAAGTCGCCCAACCTCCCCAGCCTCCTTCCATCAACGCTCATTGACCAATACGCATGAGTCAAAATAGAGCCCCCTGACTAAGAGTAAATTCTGGCCGCAAGAGAAAAGCTGAAGAATCATAAAGCGCCGGGAATCGACACCATACCAGCAGAAATCTACAAGGCAAGCCCCTGACTTCTTGCACAGAACCTAGAAAAACTGGTAAAAAAAATTGGGTATGGGAGGTTGGGGATTTTTGGGCGAGACAGGACTGCATCCTGTCCCCCATCAACTTTGTTATCGATTGGATCATGAAGCGCGCCATGCAATCTGCAGGGGTGTCGAAGTAAGTCCTGACTTCTCCGTCAAAGACCTTTATTACGTAAATGACATTGCCCTGCTAGAAAACGATATAGATCATTAGCAAGCCATGCTTTGTAATGCTGCTGCTACTACAGATTTGGTTGGGCTGAAGATTAGTAAGGATAAAACCAAAATTCTGATAAATTCTGAGGATGTTCTCACAAGGGCCATCCCTATCGACAACTCCCGTTTAAAGGTTGTTGACCAGTTCAAATACCTGGGATCCCTTATCGACATTTCCGGCGGCTGCAGTACGGAAGTCCAGAGCAGATTATCATCAGCATCGATAGTCTTTGCTCAACTTAGGAAGAACCTGTGGAGACAGAGAGACGTCCTACTAAAAACAAAAATTCAGATCTTTGAAGCAACCGCCCGCTCGATACCCTTTATGGATGCGAGACATGGCCCCTGAAAGCAGCGGATGGTCATACTCTCAAAGTATTCGACCACTCCTGCCTGAGCCAAATCCTCGGTTTCATCCTACGAGACAGAATTAGCAACGCCGAAATTCATAGACGGTGTCACCAGAAGCAAGACATTGAAGCTCTAATAAAAAATGCCACCTAACATTGTTTGGCCATGTTTGTCAGAGGTCAGATGACACCCTCACTAAAAAGGTGCTATACTGCAAACCCCTCGCACACTGGATGAAGAAATGGGGTGGACAAGTCAAAATCTGGCTTAACACACTCAAGGCAGACTTAGAGTCGATTGGTGGTTACTGACAACACAGACAAAGATGGGACAAGCAGTGGTTCAAAATAGGTGCACCATACACACACGACATAGAGGCTTAACACTCGACCGTCTGCCAGATCATAGCACACGGGGGAGCTGAAGAGATTGTGTCTTTAAACAAGTACAAGTACAAGTAAGTTCCGTAAAACCGTATGTGCCCCTAAGGCATAACTTACAACCCTTGTCCCAGGGCTCTTGGGGTTGTGCAAACTCTAGAAGCATTGTTATATGTTCTTTGGACTATTTTGAACAAAATGACTATCTCGTAATTTCAATCAGATCTGTTTGTGAAAAGAGGGGTAGTCGAGGAGGGGGGCTAGTTGCTTTCATTGTTTTTGCCTTTTGAAAGGGAACTTAACATAACTTATAACCTATATGTCTATCTTAAAGTATCAATTGAATGCATTTAGAATTAACGACGAGTGTGTGGGGTCGGGGGTAGCTACCCTTTGATAACTGTTACTCTTAAAAATGGCACTACAGCTTCTGATTAACAATCCGATGAGCTCCCTTCGAAGCTTATAAAACCATCCTTGCTATAAAAACCTTATTTGCCCAGTTTTTGTGGTGGTTGTCCTCAAAGACATAATTTCCAGATCTTTCAACTACACTGAACAAAATGGATACCTCAAAATTTTGACTGGAGCTGTTTGGAGAAATGATGGACTAGGGAAGGGGGTTGGTTGCCCTTCAATATCTTTTAACTGTTAAAAGGGGTACTATCCCTTTCAATTTCCAATCGTATGAGCCCTTTCCAAAGTTTCTATGACAAATCCTTCTATATGAAGTTCCCTGGTCTAAAAAACAAATAATACATTGTCCCAACATCGTTTTTTACTTAGGCAATCCTAATGCGCTGTCTATAAAACTGCTATTGAGCTGCCTATGATAGGAGAGGCCCTACTATTAATGATGGTAAATTCCATCTGTCTTAGGTTGGATGTGTTTACTTTAATTTCTGTTTATTTTGAATTTACTCTGGGTTGTGTTTGTTTTGATATAGTAATTTCTATACAGTTCAGTTTTTAATATGGCTTATCAAATATGGCTTTTCTTGGCTTGTTGGCCCACAAACAGCCAAGCTTCTTGGGACAAAAATACGTTTTACGTTTGTAATAGAATTTTTGTATTAATAAGAAAATGAAATGATTCACTAATTACTTATTTTATTATTAATAAAATGATTGAATGATTTATTTATTATTTTTCTTTGGAAAGTCTTTTTTGGATCTTTAATTAATTTCGGTTTGTATTTTTTTAACATAATTTCATAATTGATTGATTGTAGGAGTATTTGTAAAGCATTTTTTCGGTTTTTATGGCACTTGGTATTAATCAAGTGACATATAGCAATCGCCAATTCTGTCGGTCTGTCTGTCGGTCCCGGTTTTGCTACTTTAGGGACTTCCAGGTAAGCTAGGACGATGAAATTTGTCAGGCGTATCAGGGACGGGACCAGCTTAAATTATAAATAGTCGTTTTCCCAGTTTGACCATCTGGGGGGGGGGAGTGGGGGGCCGGTTAATTCGGAAAAAATAGAAAAATTGAAGTATTTTTAACTTACGAAAGGTTGATCAGATCGTAATGAAATTTGATGTTTGGAAGGATATCGTGTCTCAGAGCTGTTATTTTCAATCCCGACTGGATCTGGTGACATTGGAGGGGGGGATATGGGAGGGGGAAACCTAAAATCTTGGAAAACACTTAGAGTGGAGGGATCGGGATGAAACTTGGTGGGAAAAATAAGTACAAGTCCTAGATACATGATTGACATAACCGGAACGGATCCGCTCTCTTTGGAGTGGTTGGGTGGGGGTAATTCTGAAAAATTAAAAAAATGAGGTATTTTTAACTTACGAACGGGTGATCGGATCTCAATGAAATTTGATAATCAGAAGGAAATGGTGTCTTAGAGCTCTTATTTTAAATCCTGACCAGATCTGGTGACATTGGGAAGGGGGGGGGGAGTTGGGAGGGGAAAAACCTAAAACTTGGAAACCACTTAGAGTGGAGGGATCGGGATGAAACTTGGTGGAAATATTAAGCACAAATCCTAGATACATGGTTGACATAGCCGGAACGGATCCGCTCTCTTTGGGGTAGTTGGGGGGGGGGGTAATTCGGAAGAATTAGAAAAAATGAGGTATTTTTAACTTACGAACGGGTGATCGGATCTCAATGAAATTTGATATTTAGAAAGATATCGTGTCTCAGAGCTATTATTTTAAACCCGACCGGATCTGGCGACATTGGGGGGGGGTTGGTAGGGGGAAACCTAAAACTTGGAAAACACTTAGAGTGGAGGGATAGGGATGAAACTTGGTGGGAAAAATAAGAAAAGTCCTAGATACATGATTGCATAACCAGAACGGATCCGCTCTCTTTGGGGTAGTTGGGGGAGGGGTTAATTCTGAAAAATTAGAAAAAATGAGGTATTTTTAACTTACGAACGGGTGATCGGATCTCAATGAAATTTGATATTAAGAAGGATATCGTGTCTCAAAGCTCTTATTTTAAATCCTGACTGGATCTGGTGACATTGGGTGAAGTTTGGGGTGGGGAACCTAAAATCATGGAAAACGCTTAGATTGGAAGGATCGGGATGAAACTTGGTGGGAAAAATAAGAGCAGAAGTCTTAAATACGTGATTTACATAATTGGAACGGATCCGCTCTATTAGGGGGGGGGGGGCTAATTCTGAAAAATAAGAAAAAAACGACGTGTTTTTGACTTACGAAGGAGTGATCGGATCTTCATGAAACTTCATATTTAGAAGGACCTCGTAATCGGATCTCTTATTTTAAATCTCAACCGGATCAAGCGTAATTGGGGGGGCAGTTGGGGGGGGACCGGAAATCTTAGAAAACACTTAAAGCGGTGAGATCAGGATAAAACTGGACGGGAAGAATAGAAACCTGTCTAAGATACGTGACTGACATAACCGGACCGGATCTGCTCTCTTTGGTGGAATTGGGGGGGGGGGGGGTAATTTTGAAAATGGAGGTATTTGCTTACACACTTTTGCAGTGTGTTTTTCACTTTTTTATCTTATACTCCATCTGTTTCTTTTGAAGGGAAATAAATATATACATACATAATATTTGAAATATGATAAGTCAGCCAGGTACCCAGAATAATCTGTAGGCAATTTAATGACTAAATCTTCTTTTTAATTTTTAAAAACATATGTTTGACTTAAAATTTGGAAACTGGAAACCATAAAAAGTGCTTGACTATTAGTCAAGTAGGACATAAACTAAAAAAGTTTACTTCTGTTTATACCAAGGTCAGGTAACTTTGGCAGATGAATTCAATTGGATGAGTAATGAATTGCCTTTCGGTTTACCTTCAGAACTTGATAATCTCAACTGTTCCAGCTGATCTCACAGAATTAGTTTAAAAAACGAAAACAAATAGCTAATTACGATTAATAAGGGAAGTGTTTTGATAACTCATAAATATATAAAAAACAACAAACACCATAAGAAAACATTATCAGTGTCCTAGTGTAGAGTGTCTAAGGGGACACCAAGACAATATGGAGGTTCATACTGTACAGGGAGAAGTGACAGTATCAGAGACACGGTACAGTATTGTAACTCAAGGCAAAATTTTGATATTTTATGTATTTTACATCATTTACATAATTTTACACAATTTACGTATTTTACCGTTATTTTACTGACATGTTTTATGACGCGTTGCAATTTTCAAAGCACAAAAGTGCAAAGAGGCTAGCAGAAAAGGGACTGAATATGATTTTGTTCAGTGTATATCTGTGTTCCCCGGTTTAGAAGGCTGCCTGTCTGACTTAGGGCTCTTGTTATCAGAACAATAAAGTATATTATTATAGTACAGGTAATTATAATTTTTAAATGGTGAAATATTAGCTGAAATAAAATTACTTTAGTTCTGAGAACAGTTAAAGACGTAAAGACGTAAAGGGCAACAACGCAATTCGTCAAGATATTTCGCCAGGGACTTCTGCCCAGCTGTCTTCAGTGCTCAAACAAAAAGAGGGAACATTAACCTTTTGGATTAACTCTAACTGAGCAGAAGATAAATTGAATCAAACGAACTAAAAAAACAAGCCAGAATAAATGAAAAACTATTCAGATTGGGCAACAATTCTCTATTTAGTGATTAACTTAGCTTGTCTACTGACCTAGGGCTAATTTTCATTGTGGTCATACGACCCTGACTAAAACTTAACAAGAATGTTATTTAAGTCCTTCAATTTTAAGTTATTGTAAATTGGGTTTAAAGGAATATCTCCAGTATCTCAATTTAAATCAAAGTCTCTATTTATGGATTTTGCTTAATTTCAATTGCCTTTCTAAAAGAATGAGGGAAACCATTAGCTTTAAATATTAAAGTTACCTCATTAAACAGAACTAAATGATATGAATTTTAAAAAATATGGAGGACAGAAGCAGAATAAATATCCTCATTTTCATTTCAAATCTCAGAGAAATCTTGTATTCATGCCGTCTTTTCCCCAGATGCTTGCATTTACGCCCCTCCCACTGCTGAAAAATACATTCTAGGAATATCCCCCTCCTCTGCAAAAGTTGTTATCAGTTATATTTAGTTAATATTTCTGCATTATGTTAGCCTACCCCCCCCCCTCCCCCCACACACAGATTTGTCAAAGGCAAAAGAATTCTTGTGGTGATTTATATCTCTTCATTTGATAGATTTTGACATAGGCCTCTACATTTAGGAGCATATTATATTATTCCTTCACCAAACTTTGGAAAAAATTTAATAAGAGATCCAATAATGACCTTATGGTTTATGTAGAAATTTTTTGCAAGGACAAATAGGTACTTACCATCTATAGGTACTTACATCTATAGGTACTTACTTATGTACTTTAAAGAGGAGACTTTTCTTAAGCATAGTTTAACCCTTGACATATCAAGCCTATGTTGTCAGTTTACCAGGCTGGAGTCTCTTAAGAACCTTATTCTTTTCTTGTTATTTCTGAATTGTTTTTTCTTTAAGGTGTCTGAAATTACTTTTTGAGTGTAAGGAGTTATATCCCAATTAAAGATGTGTTGCAAATAAATACACCAATCACCTCATGGAATATAGCTTATAAACCATGGTCCTGATGGCCTCAAGTGCATTTTTTTTCTAAAAGAATAAAATAGCAATGTCCATAAGAAATACAAATATAGGTCTAAATCTTGTGAAGACTCTTGCAAATACCTTCCTTCTTCTTTTTCCTCTACCCAGGGTTTTGGCTTATCATGAGCCTGGCACAACTTCCAGCTTAGTAAACAGAAGCTAAAGAAATGATTGTAGGCCTCAAGCTCAAATGCAGGTTGGGAATGGTGTGTTCAACCTCAAACATCTACTATGGTCATTCTTTAAATGTTTTGAAATATTTAATAAAAATGGATCCAAAATTTTTCTCAAATTCAAGCTCAAATAGGTAACAAGGAGTTACCTTGTCATGACCTGTGATTTGAGAGAGGTTAACAATGAAAACTTTATTATTTTTCAAAAGACCATTCCTGGAGAATTATTGCTTGCCTAAGCTTTTCTCAATAGCCTTACAAATTTTAGATGACCAGTAATTTCAACAACCTATCAAAATAGCCCTAGAGCTTTCAAATTTGGCAGAAAACTGCCAAATTACAATTTTCATCAAAATTTTTAATTCAAGATTATTTACATATAATCTTGACTGGAGCAAAGCTGGCAAATATTTTAGGCTACCTTTTATTAAAAAGGGTTGATACAGTGAAACAAATTTGTTTGAATGAAGAAAAGTCCTCTGAGAGTGCAAGGTTCTAAATTTACAGTTGTTGTAATCTATATTTGTAACTTAAATTTATAGTTGTTGTTCTAATTTACAGTTGTTTTCTGGTTAAAATCCATAGATGTTAAACTTGATAAGTCTGCTGTTGATCTTTCCACAAACAAACACTGATTTTTTTTTGCAAATTCCATTTTTGGCCCTGTTTTGGCACCTTGTTTTTTATTATTTATCAACAGAAAATTACCAAAAATTTTGAGAACTACTTCATATGTTGCTCTATTATGAGGAGGGGGGGGTAAAATGATGCAATGCCCTTCTAGAAATTAGACATATAAGTTTTAATATTTGATTTGAACAATTTTTGGTAGCCCATTTCTGTTGGCCAATAATAAGGAATAACAAATGTATCTTTACAGGCATTTATACAAAATTTACAAAGGAAGTGATTGGTATAGGATATTTGAAAAGAACATATAGAGAAGCATCAAACAGTATTTTTCAATTCTAACTAATTAAGTGACTATAAATGCTAATTGTGTTTGTCTGTATTATCTCTGCTTAGCTTTAGGCTGGCCCAAGTTACCATTTGGGCTATCTAGAATAGGCCACCAAAGAAAAATCAGTCTAAATACCATTAAGTTACCCTAGTAATATCAGGGGTATTCATAAGCCATTCAAAAAGGGTGATGAGAGTTTCTAGAGGGCTACCTTGAACTGAAAGAGGTTAGGTCTTATGACAAGAAACTCATTTGACGTCTTCCATTGCTGTGGAAAAGGCCATGGGTTGCCAACTGTAGGTCTTATCCATGGTCCGCTACCCTTTGGAAGATTAAAAGGGAAATCCTCAGTATCAAGTGCTAATACAGTGACGCAAAGGCCTAAATTAAGAATCGAAAATCCAAACACAGATTTTGGAGTCATATTTTTTCTTTTTAAAATTTCGCGGGCTTGGATCAACGTCAAAACGTTGATGCCTTTCAAGGAAATTTCTTGGGGTAGTTTTGGTCGTATAAACTTCGAAGTGGGCTCATTCCATTGGTAATTGTGGGTTCTAGGACCATTTTGAAGAGTCAAAGGTGATCGGAGGGTAATACCTGCACCCAAAGCCAGGGGACAGGTATTGTAAGTTATACCCCGGTGGAATTTAAGGTTTTTACAAAAGGGGTGCTGGTATACACTTCAGAGGAGTCCCATTTAACTGCAAAATGGAGTTTCTAGTTTAGTTTTTCAGATTCAAATGTTTTTGAAGGGTATTTCTCCCCCTCCGCTTTTTTCAAATGCATCAAACAAAAATTTGTGACAGCCATTTCCCCGCCCCCAGGACACTTCCCTCCCAGGACCCGGACGCAAGGGTTGCAATTTATGCCCCGGGGGCATATAAGTTTTTTTTAAGGCTTTTATAGAAGAGATGGTCGTATAAACTTCATAGGGGTGTTCATTCATTGACAAATCAGAAGTTTGGTACCCTTTTTGAGAGTAAAAAATTATTGAAGAGTAATAATTACCCCCACCCTTTTCCCCCCAATGCATCCGGCCAAAATTTGGAGATAGATACTTTGTTCAAAATAATTCAAAGGTCAGATAAAAAAAATCCCCATGATTGAGAGGAATCCCCAGAGCCCAGGGAATAGTATTGTATGGGATGGTTCTTGTGTAAGGGATGATTGTGTAAATTTCAAAAGATGCTCATTTCTTTGGAAATTTAAAGTACTAGTTCCGTTTTAAAAGTCAAAAATGATGGGAGTGCATTTACCCCCGACACCCTCTCTCCCTCAAATGCAACCGATCAAAACTTTCAGATAGCCTTTTTCTTCAAAATAGTCCAAAGACCACACAACAAAAAGTGCGGGGTCAACATAACCCCCGAGCCTGGGGGAAGGTTTTCAAGTTAAGCTCAAGGGGCATATAAGAAAAAGGGCTAGTATAAACTTCAGAAGCGGCTCAAATTTTCTAAAATTGAAAGATTTAGTTCCCTTTTTAAGAGTTAAAAGTAATCGGATGCTCAAAATGAATCCGATCGAATGTTGGAGATAGTCATTTGGCTAAAAATTGGCCAAATATCGTATGACAAAAACTTCAGGGATTACACAACCCCCTAGAACCCGAGTTCAAGTGTTATAAGTGATGTCCGTGGGTATATACGGCTTTTTACAAAAGGAATAGTCTTATAAAATTCAAAAGGGGATCATTATATTTTAAATTGGAAGCTCTAGATTACCTTTCAAGAGTCCTAAGGGCCTGGAGTGCGAATAGTCTCCCTTCCATCTCTCCCCCCATTGAATTCGATCGAAGTTTAGAGATGACCATTTTGTTCAAACTAAACCAAAGATTACATAACAAAAACTTCAGAGCTAACACAACCGCCCAGAGCCAGGGGGTTAGTGTTTTAATATATGCTCTGGGGGCATATACTGTTTTTTGGAAGGGATGTTTGCATAAACTTTGGAGCAGGCTTATTTGATTATAAATGGAAAGTTCTAATTCATTTTAAAAATTCAAGAGTGATCTGACAGCGACTAGCCCTCCACTCTAAACACACACACTTTCCCCCCAAATTCATTAGTTCCAAGAATTTAGATAGCAATTTTGTTCAAAATAGTCCAAGTATCATATAACAATGCCTTAAGGGTTGACAAAACCCTGCGAAGCCCGAAGTAAAAAGTTGTAAGTTACTCCCCGTAGCAATATGAGATTTTATGGAAGGGAATGGTCCTATAAATTTTTAGAGAAGGCTCATTTCATTGTAAGTTGAATATTCTGGTTCTCCATTTTACGAGCCAAATGTGATAAGAGGGCAAAAACACTTCCCATCCTCCCCATGACCTGTTTTCCCCACATACACTCGATGGACAGTTTGATATAGCCATTATGTTTAGTTTAGTCCAAAGAAATTATAATTAGGCCTTCGGGGCTGATATAACCACCAGAGCCTTGGGGCAACGGTTGTGAGTCCTACTCCTCGGGAATATAAGGCTCTATGAAAAAGATGGCCTTATAAAACTTAGAAGGGGCTCATTTGATTGGAAATTTGAAGCTCTATTTCCTTTTAACCTTTTTATCTCCTTTTCTAGTTCCTTTTCCTTTTCATAGAGTCAAAAGTGATTTTACGGCAAATAGGTTCTGCCCCACTTTTTCTTTACCCAAAAATGCAGCTGATCTAATTTTTGAAGTAACTCTCTAGTTCAAAATGGTCTAAAGACCATAAAAAAAAATCCGTCGGTATTGAAACAATCACCAGAGCCTGAGACGAGGTTTGTAAGTTATGCCTTAGAAGCATATCAGGTTTTTTTTTATAGGTGGTGGTCTTATAAACTTTCGATGAGCCTTATTTAAATGAAAATAGAGAGTTATTTCTCAATTAGAGGCCCCCCATGTCCTCATTTCCCCAAATGCAACGAATTGAAATTTTGTAATAGCATTATTTTTTCAAAATAGTCCACATGTCAAATAACTATGTTTCTGGGTTTGAAACATTCACTCCTGTAGCCCTCGGGGAAAGAGCTATAAACTATGCCAGTTACCCCCCGTTAATATCTAAGGTGAATATAGAAGGTTTGGTAGTATACACTTTGGCTGAGGCTCATTAGATTGAAAATCGAAATTTCCCTTTTTGCCTTTTTAAGATTAAAAGGAGATGAGAGAGTAACAAGCCCCCTCCCCTTCTGGCTCGCTCACTTTTTCCCCAATATATTCGATTAAAGTTTTGAGATAGAGATTTTGTTCAAAATAGTCCATAGGCCGAACGTCTATGCTTCCGGTGTTGAAGCCCCTAAGGAAAGGGATTTGAGTTATGCAAGATGCTTTCTGTTACTATTTTACTTTGTTTGCTTGAATACTTGGATTTTCTAATTTACGGGGCAACTTTGGTTAATGGGGCAAGGACTGTAGGCTATGGAAATTGTTTATTGTTACTTTGTTTACTTTGATGCTTTCTTTACTTTGATATTTTCTTTCCTTTGATACTTTTATATTGTTACTTCGATTCTAGTTTTGGAACTTTGATGAAACTTTGACAGTAAAAAAATTTATTTTGAAATAGAGAACTTCGAAAAACTTGAAAATTTGGCAATAACAAAGAGCAGAAACTAATTAAAAAAATTCGAACAGGAAGTTTTTCAAGAAAAGTAAAGACCATATTAAACTTAAGATCTGCAGAAATAAAAATTTATAATGATTCAAACTTAAAACAACCTCAATGTGATTTTCATTTTATTTTCAAGTGGCCAGTAAAAAACAATATATTTGTACTACGAATCGTGAAGAACAAAGAAATATGCGGTTCCAAGACATGCAAAAACAAGGACTAGAACGAATTAAAAATGAGCAGGAAGAACAAAGAAATAAGCGGTTGAAGGATGTGCTACAGCGAGAACAAAGAAATTTGCAGTAGGAAGGTATGCGGCAGCAAGAAGTGCAAGTGACAGCGAGATTCAAAACGTGTCAGAAATGCTATTGATAAGTCATTGCGATCCTTCAATTTTATATGCATTCATTTTGGAGCTCTCCATTTTCCCAACACACACACACACACACACACCCAAATACACACATACACACACACACACACACACACACACACACACACACACACACACACACACACACACACACACACACACACACACACACACACACACACACACACACATTGCGGTGAAACTAGATTGATTGTTGGGAGTTTTTCAATATCATTAAAAAGCAGTTGCTCTTATAAGACACAAACACACACACACACACACACACGTTTAATATGATCTTAAGTTTCAGATCTTAAGTTTAATATGGTAAAGACCATATTAAACTTAAGATCTGCAGAAATAAAAATTTATAATGATTCAAACTTAAAACAACCTCAATGTGATTTTCATTTTATTTTCAAGTGGCCAGTAAAAAACAATATATTTGTACTACGAATCGTGAAGAACAAAGAAATATACGGTTCCAAGACATGCAAAAACAAGGACTAGAACGAATTAAAAATGAGCAGGAAGAACAAAGAAATAAGCGGTTGAAGGATGTGCTACAGCGAGAACAAAGAAATTTGCAGTAGGAAGGTATGCGGCAGCAAGAAGTGCAAGTGACAGCGAGATTCAAAACGTGTCAGAAATGCTATTGATAAGTCATTGCGATCCTTCAATTTTATATGCATTCATTTTGGAGCTCTCCATTTTCCCAACACACCCACACACACACACACCCAAATACACACATACACACACACACACACACACACACACACACACACACACACACACACACACACACACACACACACACACACACACACACACACACACACACACACACACACACATTGCGGTGAAACTAGATTGATTGTTGGGAGTTTTTCAATATCATTAAAAAGCAGTTGCTCTTATAAGACACAAACACACACACACACACACACACACACAAAAAAAAAAAAAAAATTAGAAAAAATGAGATATTTGTAACTTACGAACTGGTGATTAGATCTTAATGAAGTTTGATATTTAGAAGGTTCTTGTGATTCAGAGCTCTTAATTTAAACCTCGATTAGATCTGTTGACATTGGGGGGAAGTGGAGGGGAAACCGGAAATCTTGGAAAACGTGAAAATTAAGGTATCTTTATTTTACGAATGGGTGATCGGATCTTAATGAAACTTGATAAATAGAAAGGTCTTATGTCTCAAATGCCCCATTTTCAATTCAAATCGGATCCAGGGACATATTGAGCTGGAGGGGGGAAACAGAAATCTTGGAAACCGGAAATCTTGGAAAACGCTTAAAGTGGAGAGATCCGGATAAAACTTGATGGAAAGGAGAAGCACAAGTTCTAGATACGTGACTGACACAATTGGAACGGATCTGCTCTATTTGGGGAAGTTGGGGGGATTTCCAGAGTTTTGGCGATTCTGGTGCTTCTGGACCTGCTAGGACAATGAAAAAAAGTAGGCGTGTCATGGACCTGCACAAGTTGACTTGATAACAGTCGTTTCCCATATTCGACCATCTGGGAGGCTGGAGGGAGAGCAAAATTGAAAAAATGAGGTATTTTTAACTTACGAATGGGTCAACGGATCTTAATGAAATTTAATATTTAGAATGACCTTGTTTCACGGAGCTCTTATTTTAAATCCTGACCGTATCCAGTAATATTGGGGGAATTGGAGGGGGAAATGGGAAATCTTGAATAACGGTTAGAATGGAGATAGCGGGATTAAACTTGGTGGGAAGAATAACCCCAAGTTCTAGATACATGATTGACATAACCTGACTGAATCCGCTTTCTTTGGGGGAGTTAGGGGGTCCAGTGCTTTGGCAAGTTCAGTGGTTCTTGACGTGCTAGGACGATGAAAATCGGTACGAATGTCAGGTACCTGCACAAGTTGACTTGATAAAGTCATTTTTCCCGATTCGACCATCTTGGGGACTGAAGGAAGAAGAAAAACTAGAAAAAAATTAGGTATTTTTAACTTACGAATGGGTGATCGGATCTTAATGAATTTTGATATTTAGAGGGACCTCTTGTCTCAGAGTTCTTATTTAAATCCCGACCGGCATTAAGCCTCTGATTTTCTTTTAATTCAATCTATTGATTCTTGGAATTTTGCCAGAGCTCATGCCATATGAGCTCTTAGCTCTTGTTCAACATTAACATTGGCTATCTCTATTTGTGAGGAAACATAAATATTTACTAAGTTCGTTGAACTAATGAACTAACTGTCCCGTAGCTACTCTATGAGCTGATAAACAATCTAGAGGGCTATAAAAACTTCAGACAAAAGACGGCAAAATCAATCTCTTGATTCTTGGAATTTTGCTAGAGCTCATGTCATATGAGCTCTTGGCTCTTCTGACCTCGTAACAAGAACTATATGAGCTTTTAGCTTTTGTCTTATAATAATACTAGAAAATCCTCCATCCCTTTCATTGAACTTCTCTTCCCCCATGACAAATTTCTTCAAGGAAAAATCCTCCCACGCAGGCCTATCCCCTCAACACCCCCTACCAAAAATACCCCTGAAAACCTCTGTACACTTCCCAATAACCATTACTGTATGTAAACACTGGTCAAATTTTGTCACTTGTAGCCCCTCCCCCGGAGACTGTGGGGAAGTAAGTAATCCCTAAAGACATAATTATTATGTTTTTCCACTATGCTGAACAAAATGGCTACCTCAAAATTTTGATCTGTTGACTTTGGGAAAATAAATGTGGGAGGGGCCCTAGGTGCCCACCAATTTTGGTCACTTAAAAAGGGCACTAGAACTTTTAATTTCCGAAAGAATGAGCCTTCTTGCAACATTCTCGGACGACTTGGTCGATACGATGACCCCTGGAAAAAGAATAAATAAATAATAAAAAAAATGAAAAAAAAAACACGCACCCGTGATCGGTCTTCTGGCAAAAAATACGGAGTTCCACATTTTTGTAGATAGGACCTTCCAACTTCTACAACAGTGTTCTCTGATACGCTGAATACGATGTTGTGATTTTGTTAATATTCTATGACTTTTAGGGGGTGTTCCCCACTATTTTCCAAAATAAGACTAAACTAAACTTGATGAAACTTATATATTTAAAATCAGCATTAAAATGCGATTCTTTTAATATATCTCTTAGTATCAAAATTCCGTTTTTTAGAGTTTTGTTTACTATTGAGCCGGCTCACTACTTATTACAGTCCGTTACCACGAACTGTTTGATATATTAATACAAAAAATATTGAAAAACCTGTCACAATTAAACACACACAATATATAACATAGGAAAAAGAAAAACATAATCATTACTTCCTAAGAATGCGGGACCAAAAAATTTAATTCCTATCGATTTTTCTATTATGTTTTGCAATCTGTTTGGCAACGGCACCCCTCTGGGTCAACAACCTTAAATTTCCCTATAGCGCGTGAATTTCTATACCACGGGGGCAGATGAAGCAGATACTTGGCAAAGCGAAAGAATATGGATCGGATTTTACTCTTGTTACTTATAGTTAGGAGTTTCCAGAAGGTTGCGGCGTAGAGAATATGGGGAAGGCCAACAGCATTATATTGACTTGCTAGAAAAGATCGGTCGAATTGAAGTTTACAAGATACAATATAAGCGCAAGAACTGATAAGATTCTACGTCTGATTTGTCCAAGAAGAAGTTTTCGGATGTGTCGGATAGAAGAAGCATTGGGAAGACCTACACACATAAGGTAATCTATAGGCTGAATAAATCTAGATCCAAGCGTGATGGAAGGGGTTGTTTTCCAGTTAAACAGAACAATATCAGATTTGGAAGAGTTAAATTCAATTCTGACTTTCTGATATTCCTTTTCAAGGATTCCAAAAATTTCAGTGATACATTGAAGACTTTGACTAAGGTTAAGGATGTCGTCATCATATCATATCAAGGAAAGGTTTAAAGAAGACAGAATCAGTGACAGTGGTCACATATCTTGTGCTTCCAGCACATAGTTATTAAAAAGGCCGGGAGAGGTGATATGATCCCAGAGGAAACGAAAAATGGCCAGATTCAATCCTCGCTTGTCAGGTTTCAGAAGCATCGCTGCATGGATAAGATAGTCGAATGCACGTCTGACATCATATCCCCCCCAAAACAAGACTTTCTCTAAACAACTCTGTATCAATCATGGTATTTGCAATATCAGTTGAAGCATTGGCAAACCCGGTACCTCACTTAAATCTGAACTGGTGTGAAGGGGTATAGCAAACTTTTTCCAGTTCCTTAATAAATAATAGCTCAAAGAGCTTGCAAAGGGATGTAACAATAGCAATAGGGCGAAATTATGTACAACGGACTTAAGATTTTCCTGTTTAAGAGACTGGAGTCAGATCTCCAGTGCAAAAAGAAAAAGGAGGGATAGCCTGAGTGAAAATCATCTGCATAAGCAGGGACAGATGAGACGTAAGAAGTTTTCCCCGTATTTCAAATGAAACGCACTAACATAGTCAATACCAAATGAACGTTTCGATTTAGATTTTTAAATGGCATCTTCGACAGAAAAGGTACCGACCACAAAATCTTCATAGGGTTGAGCAGCTAGATACTAATTTAAAGATACTGAATCAGATTGCTCTATGACAGAATCAGGGTTTTGAAAACTCAGATTTGTAATATGCATACAATTCAGCTTCTGGACTATCAGCTGAGGACGGTGACGTAGAAGGGGATGCTGAGGAGGAGAAAAATTTAAATACAATATTCCGATCTTGTTTTGCACGGGCAGAATAGCTATTAATAAGATCTCTCAATGCAGAGCGAGAATTTCGGAAAAACTTCCTCTTTGTAGAGATCCTTAAGTCACTCACAAGCCCCGTGGTAGGACGACCACACTCTTTCCATATAGAAAACCGAAACTTTCCTTGTCCGCATGAAATAAAAAGATCTGGATTCGTAGACCATCCAGGGACAATTCCTTTGAACACACGTTGCATGGGGACAGCTTGTTTTTCCGCAAAACGGAGGGCATGACTAATTTCATGGCAATAAATATCCAGAAAAATCGGGAAATCATTTTTAGGCAATTGACGTGAATTTTAGAGGAGGGGAAACGGGACATTAATTTTACTTAGAATCAAGTCGACGGAGTCGATGAATTTAATTTGGTCCATTTTTGACCAATCACGATGATACCCCCCCCCCCCGCTGAGGAATTATGTACTAGTGGACTACTTCGAGAAACTGAAGTTGGCACACTGATAGAGCAAATTATAGGTAAATGGTCAGATAATCAAATATAACTTAATGATAATCAAATATAACATTAACTGTATCGGCGGTTAGATTTGACGATACAGCAACGTGGTCCAAGTTAGAGGCTCGCGAAGACGTGTGAATATAGGTAAAATCGGACATTTTATCTAATACACGCAAAAAATCGCTAAATAAACCCTTAACTAAGGTAGTACGTGGAGACGCCTGAGAATCTGGTTCAGATAAATTACAATTAAAGTCTTGGCTATAACTCAAGGTAAACCTAGACGTCGGATTTTTTCTACACAAGAACCTAACTTTTCACACGATGATGTGTTCGCTCTGGCTGATCGTTAGAGTAATAAGTGGGTAAAAACACGCTAATATAAACACATCAGTCCACTCTCACGGCTAAGTAATGATCATTTAGTTAAAACAAGCTAGAACGGAGAGCGGATTTAAAAGTAGCAAGATCACCGAGGGTCTGCCTCTGTTATGCAGCTTTCTAGCAGTTGCGGAGTGAGACGTAACGCTGATCAAGTGTAAATACGTTGTTACTATGTTTAGTAACAACATGTTCCCGTAGAAAATCACGTTGTAACTGGAGCCGAGGCTTTGCAACACAGAAAGTTTATTTGTAAAAGCCCCGTTTATATTCCTTGATAATAGAGACGAGTCCATAGGCTTAAGTTTTGCTGTTTCTTGGGAACTTTACACTAAACCACGTGTGACCATTGGTCTTGCAACAAATGCAAAAGGCAATTTTTTTTGGTTTAGCGTCAGGCGTCGATTTGTGATCGTTGGAGCAATATTCATAAGCACTGTGCACTGTTCTTACAGTTCATGGCGAGGTGACCGATCGGATGACAATTGAAGCAGCGACGTGGTAGGAACAGGAGCTGCTGAATATATATATATATATATATATATATATATATATATATATATATATATATATATATATATATATATATATATATATATATATATATATATATATATATAGTCTCTCACGCACGTTAAATTTCATTGCAAAGGTTTTACCGCGATGACACTCTTTTTGGTGATCTTTATTTGTGGTATCTGAAAATATGAAAATTTTCATGTGCTATTAGCTTTTAACGAATAACATTAAAACTTAAAAGCTTTGCGTATTTAGAATCTGTATGAATAATAAATTTGGCTCTATTACAATCAAAACTCCTATAGAGTTTTTACAAGGGCTATTCTTTACTTACAGCTTATTGCCACAAGCTCTTGGACCCAAGGTTCTTTGAATTGTTAGGGAAGTCTACTAGTCCCTGCTTCAGTTCCCATTGTCACTTTCTGGTTTAATATTTATAAAACAATCTTTCAACGATGATTCTCATCCCTGAAACAAATCACCCCTTTAATATACATATATAACAAAATACATATATAATACATATATAACAACAAACATACAAAACAAACAATCCTTTATAGAATCATTTTTTCCACGATTTTAGTGCAAATTTTTCAAACAAAGCTGTGTTATAGGGATGTTTCCAACAGAAGGCAGTAGGAGACGACACACACTATAAAACAAGAAACCATTGAACACTGAATATAAAATGAGAAATATTACTGTTCAAACTTTCTGAAAACAATGCTCCTGAGAGCATTTGCACCCCCCACCCTTTCCTCACACTGCAACATATTTCCAGGTGTTATTCCCACCCCCTCCTAATTTTTTTACGATCTTCAAATCCATAATATACCTATAAAATTTAATTCAGCCTGCTTTATCTTTATTTCTTGGTGATCTTTGTTAATTGGTGAAATCTTAAGTAAGTATTTTTAAAAGTTTTTATGCTACTTCAACGCAAAACTATTTATCTCTTCCCCTAAAGAACAACAATTTATCTTTCTGTCTTCTATGTTTGAAAATTAGCGAAACTTTTCATGCCCAAATCGCCACCGGTCCCCGTCACGGCGACGTGGCAGCCTTTTATATGTCGATACACTGGATTTTGCACTTCAGTTTTTTGACATCAAATATCGCGATGGTGCTGTTCTTGAAACGTATTATTTCTTTCTTCTTCGTTTTCATTTTTGACTTCTCACTCATTCTCACTACCGCTTGTCTTCTAATAGCAAAATTCTTTGTTATTCACTTTCATTTTTGACACGTTCTTATACTCGGTTTGGCATGTATGCTAACCATCACTAATTTTTTCTCGCTGTCGCAAATCTTCTGATACTCGCTTTCGTGTGTCTGCTAACCGTAAAATTCTTTGTGCTTCACTTTTATTTTTAACATGTTCTTATTCTCACTGTTGCTTGTAATTCCAGCTGTCGCTGACCCTCTAATCAGGCATTTCTCTGGTTGTGATGGTTGCAATGGTGCTAAATTTCTTTGCTATTCATTTTATTTTGAGTCGTTCTAATCCTCATTGTCGATTATCTTTTAACCTTATATATCTTTATTCTTCATTTTGTTTTTCAGTTGTTGTAATTGTTGTTTTTGCAAGTATTCTAACTACATATTTCTTCGTTCTTCACTTTGTTTATCATTACACATTACATTCTTTTAATGCCCTTTGCCTTAACTGCTCGGATGGGTCTTGTCACATTTTATGGCGCAGATTACCCTGCAAATTCAAATTAATCAGGTTGTCCTCTTCATCTTGTCTCATTTGATGGTCAAGTGTGTTTATTTTAAGCAATTATCAATTTATATTATTGTCAGTTAGATATTATAAAACTGCTCAAGAGGCCTTCTTTGTTCTTGACTTTTATTTTTGGTTCGATCTGATCCTCATTATCGCATGTTCTTTAATCACATAATACTTTGTTCTTCATTTTCGTTTATTGCTACTAAAGATATTTTTTCAATGTCTTTTCCCTTAGCTTCTTGGATAAAATTTGTCACATTTAATGGTCTAATTTGTTCATTTCTAACCGTTGCCGCAACACATGGCCTCTTCGACGGCACTAGAAGACCTCGAGTAAGTTTCTTGTCATAAGACCTAACCTCATTCAGTTCAAGGTTGCCCTCTAGAAGCTCTTTTCACCCTTTCTGTAAAAATGATGACGGATTGCCAAATGTTGTCGTTGTCGGCCAGCCGTCTTGGGCCAAACAAAATCTGGTTGTCCTCAATCAGGTCTGGAGGATGTCGAAAGAAAAGCTTTAAGGGAAACGGGAACTTTCTGGGAGGACGTAAGGAGGAGGCTTCGAATAGACTGGGATGGAGGAAGAGCGTGCTCAGCTGTGTTGGCCTCAGGCTGCTTGGTGTCGCATTCATATTCCTATTATATAACTAAACTTTAATAATGTTATATAAATATAACTTTTCTCTTATAATATAGGGGGAGGGGGAATTTTCACTCCTCAAAAAATTGAAATTGGTGGTTATTTAAGATAGTTTTGGCAAAAAAAAAAAAACGCCAAAAGTATACCTTTTCTTTCCCTAAGAAGCCACGAAGTAGATCTATCAATACGGAATATTGTGCAACATATCCAAAATATTTAGATAAAGATTAAGACTTATCATCACCACTTGACAATAAACAATAACAATCATTATCTGTAAATGAAAGTTACTTTGATTTTGTTTACATATTGACTGCAAATAGAAAATCGTATCCTTAAAAGTTTTCAGTTTCACTTGAATATACGGTGAAAACACTTCTAATAATGAAAAATAATAAAAAAGCGCAATTCAACGAACCGCAGATTTGTGAAGTCGCTTATGATGATGATGAAGATACTAAATGTGGTATTGGTCCATTTCAAGGAGATTGGCTGCAGAAATTTGCAAATAAGCAATCTTACATAATAGTTTATAGCATAATAGGGACATTCCAATCGATGTTTTTCACTTATTTTGTAGCTGTCTTAACTACAATCGAAAAACAATTCAGATTCAAGAGTAGAACGACTGGTAAGTCTGTTTTAGCTTTTTTTCGTTATATGCAAATAAAAAGCGGCAGCGAAGTAAAAAAAGGAAACTAAAAATACCCATTTATAATAGCGTATACAGGACTGCGGAGCTGGAGTCTAGGAGTCAGAGCCTTAGTTGATTTTGCTGAATAGACTTGGATTTGAACTAGGTCTGTTGAAAATGTCTAGGGTCAGAGCAGGGGGTCGGAGTTGGTTTTAACTTTTCAAATCTAGCTGAATGAAGCTTTAAAACATGGTTGTGGTGTCGGAGTGGTGGAGATACAGTCGGAGTTTTGGTGAATTTTTTTCTGAATGGAATCGAAGTTAGAGTTGGAGTCTGTTACAACTTGTAATTGACTCTACATATTACGTAATTTGTATTTGACCCTAAAGACAGAAAAATCTTTTTGCAATTTGCTGTCTACCGCCTTCTCAAAGCCTTTTACTGCTACCGGATAAATCTGGGGAAGGTAAACAGGAAGGGTGTGCGAAAGCACAAAATGGCCGGTTTTTAACCCTCCATTGCACTTTCTGGCTGAAGGGCCAAAAAACGGATATCAGCACCGCCGTTAGGGACTGTAAAGCCCAATGCCGTGTTCTTTGCGTTTTTTTTACCAATTGTTACATAATTAGGTTAGCTAACAGTTTTCTGTTAGCTTTGGGAAGCAGAAGTATTCTAGCTAACAAGAAAGGCTGGTTAAGAATTCTCATAAGCTTATTTATCGTGGAAAAATTCAAAAAACACGAGCTTGAAAAAAAATATCCTTCAGCATAGCCTATTAGAGCATCTGTAAGGGTAGAGTTGGTATATTCGAAGATATCTGCAAGATACCAATAAATGGATTTGCGAAATGTAAGAGATATCAGCAGTAAAGGACCCACAACTATTGTTTATACTCGTCATCCTGCTTTGATTCTTCAGACTTTAGTGAATATGCATTGAGAAAGAGGGCAGGACTTAAAAAATGTCCCATTATGACAAGATGCAGTTCTTGGTGTATCTTATCTCTGACTAAAAGAAAATACAATCAGTTAAGAGCATTCATAAAAACATCTAAACGTTAGCCACTATGATAAAAACCATATAAATTGAACTATGAAAGATTCTTATGATATATTTACTATCTTGATTTGTCGTGGCAGCCTTTTATATGTCGATTCTTAGTGTCACTTGCTTTCTAACATAGGTTAAAGCTTTAATTTTTCCCTAGTTTCTTTAAGGAAGACTCCTGAAACACTAGGGTCATTTTATTAGAACAATACAAAGATTTTTTAAAAGTACTAAAAAATTTAGCGTAAAGAGCGAGGTGTTAAGGAGGGGACAGCCCCCCCCCCATAGCAAAGCATTCATCCTGTATTGGTACGTAGTATTTTCTGTTTGTTGTAAGATTTAATGCTGCTTCTTACTTTCAGTTGAAAACTTGTTTTTTTTTATTTATCTTTTTCCAAGAGGTCCTTTGTGTTACAAGAGATCTCATAATTTAAAGAATGTCCAAGGTGTTCTTCAAAAACTTTGTCGGGTCTAAAAGTACTTTTGGCCATATGAAGGTGGTTCAAAATTACATTCAGGAGTTTGTGACGTTCAGGAGGGCCAAGAAACGGATATCAGCACCGCCGGTAGGGACTGCAAAGCCCAATGCCGTATTCTTTGCCTTTTTTTTTACCAATTATTACATAATTAGGTTAGCTAACAAATTTCTGTTAGCTTAGAGAAGCAGAAGTATTCTAGCTAACAAGAAATGCTGGTTAAGAATTCTCAGAAAAATATTTATTGTGTGAAAGCT
Organism: Artemia franciscana; assembly: GCF_032884065.1. Classification (NCBI taxonomy): domain Eukaryota; kingdom Metazoa; phylum Arthropoda; class Branchiopoda; order Anostraca; family Artemiidae; genus Artemia; species Artemia franciscana. The sequence goes on from NC_088871.1 coordinate 8,403,608, forward strand.
CAAAAAACACGAGCTTGAAAAAAGAATCCTTAAACATAGCCTATTCCCATGATATATATACGATTCCGATGATATATTTACTATCTTAATTCGTCGTTATTTTTCATCATAGAAAGATGACATCTCATATACCCCTGTAATTCCCTCCCCCGATTGGATGTCCCTGAATCACACGAACCAAGAAACAGAGTAAGTAAATTTACTTCTGTTTGTAGGTTCTTATGTAAGAAAAGGTGATTTCGAGCCATGGTCTCTGATATTATCTTGAGTTGTAAAACATTTACTGCATATGATGATTCTTTAATTGGTACTATTTACCACTCACCAACTCACACAAATTTGAAAATTTTTCTTGAGCCGAGACCACTTCTTAAATATGAATACAAAAAAATTCTTTCAACTGAAAGTAAGGATCAATGTTAAAACAAAACATACAGATATTATTCCGCATATGAGAGGGCTTGCTCCCTCTTCAATCCACTTCAAAGTCTTATAGTTCTTGAAAAATACGTTAACTTACTTACTTAACTACCATCCAGCCAGGTTGGCAAATTCGAAGCTCTCCTCTAATGGAGTTTCGGCTTGCCTCCCTGTTTGTCGCAGACCTCAGAAGTTTGGGTGGGGTGGCCAGAAAAGTTTTTTCCACCAGTACTTAGGAGGCCATCCCCTCGGTAGAGATGTGTTTATTTTTCCCTCAAATTCTATTTTTTGCAGTGGGGCTGGGGACATACATTGAACGTGTCCTAACCATCGAAGCCGTTGAAGTTTGATGGTCTGCATGATGGTTTGAGGGTAATCCACGGAGGACAGCAGTTGTTTGTTTGGAATTCGGGCTATGTTATACCACTGAGTTTTCGGAGCGATTTAGTTTCAAAAGCCACCAGTCGATGCTTTTCATCGGTTTTTAGAGTCCAAGTCTCTACTCTGTACGTTGTAAGTGGAATCACTAAGGCACAGAAGAGTCAGATCTTTAGTTTTAAGGGGAGGTATCTATTTTCCAAAGAAAGTGCAGTGACTTGAAGCATTTGGAGGCAAGAGCCAGGTGTTGTTTGATTTTTTTTTTTTGAGGAGTCGTTTTTGAATGTCAGCACACTTCCTAGGTAAATAAATTGGTCGAACCATTCGATTTTCTTGCCACGAATAGTGACATTGGTGAGGGGGTGACAAGTCTCTACATGCCGTGTTACTCTTATCACCTTGGTCTTGCAGGCGCTTATCTTTATTCAAAAGCAACTTGCTACTTCGTCGATAGCCTTTGCACTGGTTTGGATTTCCTCTATTTTTCCGTTCACACGATTAATGTCATCAGCATATGCAAGTTGGTCAAAAAGGTATCCTCCCAAGACTATTCCCGTGTAATCAGTGACAAGTGCCAGCACACTATTTAGGAATTGTCAAATAAGCGTACGTGAGAGGAGGCATCCTTAGAGAACACATGTAGAGGTAGAAAACTCCTCAGTGAGTCCTTCACTAGTCTGTACCAATCTTCTCGCCTTCTTGCATATGCTCCTTATAATATCGATAATATCAGAGGGAATTCCGTAGTGAACCATGGTATGCAAGAGACCATCTAGCCAGATTAGGTCAAAGGGCTTCTTAAAGTCAATAAACTGTTGGTATAACTCTATACCGAGTTCCAATTATCGCTCCATGATTTGTTTAATGACAAATATTTGGTCATAGTGGATCTATTCTGACGGAATCCGGCTTGATGCTCAGGAATAACATGTCTTATCATGTTTCTCATGCAGTCTGGGAGTATTTTCGTGAGGATTTTAGCGGGTTGACAAGTTAGTAATATGAGTCTGTAATTGTCACAATAGCTTTTGGATCCTTTCTTGTGCAGGGGAACTATGAAAGATGTTGACCAGAACTTGGGACAATATTTTGTTTCCCTAACAGTTGCTAATATTCGATGGTACAGATCGATGATAATGTCAGATTCTACTCTGAGAAATTCTGCTTTTATATCGTATATCCCGGGTGCTTTATTGGATTTGAGGGATTTCACAGTGATTTTTACCCCTGACCTTAAGAGTTTTAGGGGTGGCTCCTCCCTTATTTGTGCTGGAAACATCTAAATGACCCCAGGATCTAGATTTACTGTGATATTAAGCGTTTTCTGGAAATGCTCTTTCCAACTATCTCAGATTTTAGCGCGAAAGTTGTTTTCGCACTGCTGACACTTTTCGTTTACCATATCTTTAAGTCTCTGGCCAGTTTTCTTCTTGATTTGGCATTTCAGTTGCTTGAACCTATCCTTGCTTTCTTAATCTTGTTTGTTCCTGAAAGTCCGTTTCTTTCTGCTCATGTCAACAATATCTTTGGTAAAACATGACTTTTCTTTGGTAAATTTACGGCCGAGAACAACCTTGACTGTCTAACATATTGCCGTGCACATGATCATCTTACATGATCATCTTACAACACAAGATGATCAATGTCTGCTGGGCTATATAGGACAGATGTCTCTTGCATGATCTTCGAAAGTCTTTCGTTTAGCTGCTCTCTATACTCTTGTTTCGTCGTTTTGTTCTTCAGAGCTTCCACACGGAATCTTGTGACTTTTTGCTTTTTTTTGAAAACAGTCTTTAACCTTAGACGAATTGATGATATAAGGAGACTGTGATCAAAGTCAAAATCTCCACCGGAGAAAGTCACTGTGTTTGTGAACCAGGATTTCCGACCGATTCGCAGTATGTAATCAATCATGTTGGCAGTCCTGCCATCAGGGAGCTTTCCCTGCCATCAAGTTACTTTCCTCTTTCGCCGGTGTTTGAACATTGTATTTGTTACAAAAAGGTCTTCGTTTCGCCAAAATTCAATGAGTCGCTTCCCTCTGCTGTTTATCTCCCCGATCCCAAATTTGTGTATGATATCTTCGTTTCCGCTGTTGTCGTTTCCCAGGATGGCATTGAAGTCTCTACGGACTATAACGAAATCTTTCTTTGGAATGGTGTCGAAAAGACTCTGAGAGTAAAAAATCTTCAAACTCCTCATCCGATCTTGACAAATCAGGAGCATAAGCCTTCACTAGAAAAAGGTTGCTAAACCTGCTTTGGAGTCAGATCATCATCAATATTTCCGAGACAGACACCACTGACACTAGAGATTTTTTTTGTTGTCTTCGTCAGAAAAAAGCCAATTCCTTGCCTATGTATTCCATTTTCCTACCAAGGAGTATGAGTGTCACTTCTCCTGTATTTTCTTCGCTGTTACCTAGTAGATGCATATCTGAGGGACCAATGATATCTCACTTTTATTGGTTTACTTCGTGAACGAGCAAGTCTTTTTTTCCTGGTTTTGCAAGTGCCCGGAGGTTTAGTGTTTCGATTCTGGTTGTAGTTCTTGGCAATAAAACAAGTCTATCATCCGTTTGAGATGGCCTGCTTAAATGTTCTCTGTATTTGTTTCCAACATATCACTCATCAGTTGTCCGAATGCGGTAATTTGTCCGTCGGTTTCTCCGAACGCGGTAGCAACTACGTCGGTTTCCATGGACGCAATAATTGGTTTATCGGTTTCCCCAGACATGGTTTCCCTAGTTCGTAGTCTTTTTAAATGTCCAATCGTAATTTATAAGGGGGAGAAGTTTCTTGGCTTACTTTTGAAGTAACGGCAAGCCATTCCTCTTTGCCTCTAGCAGGGGCCATCGACACTCTTATGTATGCCTCCCGCCTTTTCATAGTTTTCCTCCTAAAGAGAATCCTTCCATGGTAGTTTCCTGCACCACAATGCAATTTAATCTGTTGCTGGAAAAATCTCACTGGGAAATTTCTTCCCTTCAAATGACTCTCTCCTTGGAAAATCCCTCTCCCACCCCGCGGTAAACTTACCCCGGAATAATTTCAGTCAATTTCCCAGTAACAAATACTATACGTAGACAATGGGTAAATTGAACAGCTTACAGACCTTTCCCTGAGTGCTTTGTGGGACCATGTCATTCTTATTTTCGCTCGAAAGAGCCTTCCTCCAATAATCTAGAAAAAACTGTGTGATACAATCCCCATGAGAAAAACAAAAAAGAAGTAAACAGACATCCAAGATCTTACTTCTGGTAAAAATACAAAACTCCACGTTTTGTAGACAGGGACTAGAAACTTAGATTTTTATTAAGATCGCTAGACTTTTTGTTGGTGTTTTCCATTTTTTATGAATCTTATCAATTTTCCAAGGAACAGGGCTTTTGATAGGAGACATTGAGCTTAATGAGTATTACGTATTTTTTAATCAGCATAAAAAGCCTATAGGATGTGTCAATTTTACCAAATTCCTTTTTAGAGTTTGGGTTACTAATGGGCCGAGTCACTTCTTACTTACTGTTCGTTACCACGAGGTCTTTTATAAAAAAAAACAAAAACATAGGAACACTTAGCCTAATAAAAAAACACAAACTCATTGATCATTACTTATTTATCGTAAATGTTGACCAGGTTGTTTTTCCGTTTTTTTTGTTTTTTTTATGTTGTGAAAGGACTAGTAGCTTCTTTTTTATTTTTTTTTTGTTTTACATTTAATTTTGCCTGCTGTAGATGGGGCCTCGGATGAATTAAACGACTATCTATTTTTGAACATCCTGGGCTCTTCTCTTGTTCTCCTACGAATGTTTGATATGGTATGGAAGCACTTTCTCGAAAATTTCTTCATTATATCTTCTTATTACCTGAACTCTACATTTTTCCTTTGATTGTGTCGTACAATAATGTTGGCTACGAATAATATGTTTAACGGTGGAACGTATAAATTTTGTTTTCTCATAACAAATACTAAAAATGGTTAATTTAAAAACCTCCTTCATGCTTCTTTTTTAAGGTTTTTTTTTCAGGTGTTGTCCTATCTGGTAACGAATGCAGTCAAATATTGTTATCATTACTCCTTTCCTATTTTGGAGGACAAGGGCACAGACCTCGCTTGCTTGGAATCGGAATGCTTTGCTCATCTTTAGCCTGTTTTATAGTTATTATACCGCACTTATTCTACAGCCCTGACACTGAAATACCGCTGACTAGTAAGTAAATAAAATAAAAAAAAACAAGTTTTTTTTAACTGAAAGTAAGGAGCGACATTAAAACTTAAAACGAACAGAAATTACTTCATATATGAAAGGGGCTACTTCCTCATCGACGCCCCGCTCTTTACGCTAAAGTTTGACTCTTTCTCTCAATTCTTCTTTTTAAAACAGTGAAAAACTTTAGCGTAAAGAGCGGGGCGTTGATGAGGAAGCAGCCCCTTTCATATACGAAGTAATTTCTGTTCGTTTTAAGTTTTAATGTCGCTCCTTACTTTCAGTTAAAAAAACTTCTTTTTTTTTTATTTAATTTCTGAACGTTTTTGAATCAATGCATGTTTTCATTTTGGCTCTCCGCAGAGGAATAATTAAAACGAAATTTGCATTTTTTTTTTTTTTTTTTTTGGCTAAATGGCTTTCTCATAATTTTGATCGAATGATTTTGAAAAAAAAGAGCGGGGGAGGAAGCCTAGTTGCCCTCCGATTTTTGGTTAATTAAAAAGGCAACTAAAACTTTTAATTTTTACGAATCTTTTTATTAGTAAAAGATATACGTAACTTATAAATTAGCTTACGTAAAGAACTTTTGTATTCTCATGTTTTTATTACATATATGAGGGGGTTCGCCCCCTCGTCAGTACCTCGTTCTTTACACTAAAGCTTAAATTTTGTCCCAATTCATTAAGAATGACCCCTGAATCACAAAAGCCGCAGAATAAATAGTTGAAATTACTAAAAATACTTTAGCGTAAAGAGCGAGGTATTAGGAGGAGGTGAGCCCCTCGTATGGGTAATAATTTCTGTTCGTTTTAAGTTTTAATGCTGCTTTTTACTTCCAGCTGAAAAAAAACTTTTTCATATTTATTTTTTCATTGTTTTTTTTAAGTAATGGTAGTAAATCCTGCACTCCCTTCATGGAAATTTTCTTCCCCCATGACAAATTCCTCGATGGAAAGTTCCCCCAGCATATCTCGCTCTTCTCAACCCCTGCCTCCAACCAAAATATCCTCCTGAAAACGCCTGTACACTTTCCAATAACCATTACTATATGTAAGCACTAGTCAAAGTTTGTAACTTGTAGCCCTCCCACGGGAACTGTGGGGGAGTAAGTCGTCCCCAAAGACATAGTTTTAAAGTTTTTCGACTACACTGAATAAAATGGCCATCTCAGAATTTTGATCCGTTGACTTTGGGAAAATAATTAGCGTGGGAGGGGGCCTAGGTGCCCTCCAATTTTTTTGGCCACTTAAAAAGGGCACTAGAACTTTTTATTTCCGTTAGAATGAGCCCTCTCGCAACATTTTAGGACAAATCGATACGATCACCCCTGGGAAAAAAAACAAACGAAAAAACAAAAAAACAAAAAAAAAACAAATAAACACGCATCCGGGATCTGCCTTCTGGCAAAAAATACAAAATTCCACATTTTTGTAGATAGGAGCTTAAAACTTCTTCAGTAGGGTTCTTTGATACGCTGAATCTGATGGTGTGATTTTTGTTAAGATTCTATGACTTTTAGGGGGTTGTTTCCCCCTATTTTCTAAAATAACGTTAATTTTCTCAGGCTCGTAACTTTTGATGGGTAAGAGTAAACTTGATGAAACTTATATATTTAAAATCAGCATTAAAATGCGATTCTTTTGATGTAGCTATTGGTATAAAAGTCCATTTTTTAGAGTTTTAGTTACTATTGAGCCGGTTCGCTTCTTACTACAGTTCGTTACCACGAACTGTTTGATTACAAGCCTCTAAATAGAAATTCCTGTCTCAAAATCGTCTACACGGACAAAGCTTGTAAAGAAGTAGGTATTACGATTTGAAACTCTCAAGTCCTTCGAAGAAGTACTGTTTGAGTAATGTTTCAGGAAAATGATAAATAAAAGATGATGAGTAAACAGGCATTACGAAAACGGAGAGGAGTATTGGCTGAAACTCCAAGGGGCTCAACTTCAGTTAATAATAGTCTTGTCTTACAAATTCGTATGCAAAAATATTAAATTGAGTTGACTGTCTGACTTGATAAGTTGGATAATTTAGCTTAGATAGGAATTGAAATGTTTGTTCTTTGTTGTATATTTTTTTGAAACATGACTTTTAAGCTAATAGTTTTTTCCTTTTCATTTGTCTAATGATTAACGATTACACAACATTTTAATGAGAGAACACATTTGAAATGTAGCATAAAAAGTAGTAACTGCCTTTTGTTTTTTATTCTATTTAACCGCATCAAGGACTGATTTGCCAGAAAGTGCCTGAAAGATCTTAAGCTCTTAAAAAACTTAAAGATCTTAAAGATCTTTTAAGCTCTTAAAGATCTTAAGCCAGTCATGACAAAGAAACAAAGAGAGAAAACTCAGTGACGAAAAGAGACAAAAGGAGACATCGACCCGTAGCGGATTGACAAAAAAAAAAAATGACGCATATATTTCGCCTGCATAAAACGAGGCCTCTTCAGCTTAAGAGGAACAAAGATTAAAAAACTAAAAACATATAAAAAACCACCACGAATATTAAAATACAATTGTCGCAACAGAGCACTTGAGTTACTGTTACTAATAGAGTTACTTCGATGAAAGCAATAAAGCAATTGAATAAAAATTATATAAAATGCAAATTAAGTTAAGTATTCTATTGCAAAACAATCCTATTATTTACTATTACTAATGCTACTCTCCTTGGTCTTGTATCTAATCTTATCCCTAGGTGATTTGGGAAATCTTAATACCTTCGTTAGCAACTGGTTCCTTTTTAAAAAAATGTAATATATTGGGCTAATATATAAATTTCCTGTATCCCTATTTATTGAAACATTTGCAAAAATTTGTTTTTTTTTATTTCCATAGCTTTCCTCCCCCATTGAGCATAACCTCTGTCATTAGAAATGGCCCCGGCATCATCAAATTTTACGAAATGGCCAGGGTTAAAGAAAATGTGGTCAGCCAACGCATAAACAAACGTTTCAGGAGGCTTGCTTAGTGTTAGAGATCTTTCTATTGAATTACAATGTTTAATAAATCTTTCAACGAATTGCTGGGGAGATCTTCCTCTGTAAAACTTCTCACAAGAGCAAGAAATGCTATAAACCCCACTAGTCCAATTGCCCCGATTCATATCCTTTCCAAAATAAAGAAAACTGCTTAAAGGTCTCATCGACTAGAAGCAAGTATTATTGTTATATTTCTGTAAATTCCGTTGAAGTCTTTGGCCCAAACCCGGCAAATATGGTAAAGAGATAAAAATTTTAGATAAAATCAATTCTGAAGAGTGTGAAACTGCAGTTGTTTTAGTATAATATTTAATGCGTCTATTTTCTGTTAAATCATTTACAAATTTAATTGGGTAGCCATTGCAAAATATAATATTCCTTAACTACAGTAACTCTAAATCCAGAAATTCCTGCAAACATACCCTAAAAGCCCTGTCCACTAGAGAAATTACAGCCCCTTTTTTCATTAAAAAAGGTGACATGAATGAAAATTTAGGTAACTATTAGTTTGTAGGTTTTCTGTAACTATTAGAAGAGTAAATGATAGTCTCTTTTGACTAAGACAAATATTTAGGAAGGGTAACTTACTATCGTCTTCAAACTCAACTATGAACTTTGTGTTTTTGTCAAAACTATTTAAATGTGTATGGAAAATATTTAATGAATCTAAACCAAGTTTCCAAATACAAACTCCGCCATGAATGAATCTGCTCCAGACAAGTTTAATATAGTTGGTGTTTTTTTATGTGTTTTTTTGTTTATTTTAGTTTTTTAATCTTTTTTCATTTACATTGGAAACTCCCCGTTTTTAAACAGGCAAAATATCCGCGTCGTTATGTTTTTTGGTATTTTCGCCACTGACAAAGTCTTGTTTTCCCTTTTAACTTCATTGAGTTTTCTCTTTTTGTTTCTTTGCCGAGAAAATACAAGAATTTTGTATTGAACATTTATAATGAAATCATTGAAAATATTACTTGCAGTTAACGCTTAATGATCATTCCACAAAACATATTAAAAATCAAAATAAATAAATTGACTCACCTTTTATGAGGCGTCCTTTTTCCGTAAAGAGAAATGACTCAAAAGACTTTATTAACCACCGAAGAAATTTCAAGACAGAGAAAAATGCCTCAGACCAAACACTCCATAAAAAAAAAAAATACTAAAAAACATACCAATAATTACGTCACTGGATCCCACTTTTACATATAGACAGAAATGCAAAGGGGAATCTACAGAAATGGAATCTATGTTAAAGAAATAAATTCTTTTTCAAACAGTTCGTGGTAACGAACTGTAGTAAGGAGCGACCCGGCTCAATAGTAAACGAAACTCTAAAAAACAGAATTTTGATTCTAAAACAAACATTAAAATAATCAAATTTTTATGCTGATTTTAAATATATAGGTTTCATCAAATTTAGTCACACTTATCAAAAGTTACGAGCCTGAGAAATTTGCCTTATTTTGGAAAATATTAAACACCCCCTAAAAGTCATAGAATCCTAACAAAAATCACACCATCACATTCAGCGTATCAGAGAACTCTATGTAGAGGTTTCAAGCTCCTATCTACAAAAATGTGGAACTTTGTATTTTTGCCAGAAGACTGATCACGGGTGCGTGTTTATTTTTTTTTCCAGGGGTTATCGTATCGACCAAGCGGTCCTAGAATTTTGCAAGAGGACTTATTCTAACGGGAAATAAGAGTTATAGTGCCCTTTTTCAGTAACCAAAAATTGGAGGGCACCTAGGCCCCCTCCCACGCTCATTTTTTTCCAAAGCCAACGGATCAAAATTTTGAGATAGCCATTGTGTTCAGTATTGTCGAAAAACTTAATAACTATGTCTTTGGGGATGACTTACTCACCCACAGTCCCCGAGGGAGGGACTGTAGGTTACAAACTTTGACCAGTGTTTACATACAGTAATGGTTATTGGGAAGTGTATAGACATTTTCAGGGGGATTTTTTGGTTGGGGGGTTGAGTGGAGAGGGCTATGTGGGAGGATCTTTCTTTGGAGGAATATGTCATGGGGGAAGAGACATTCAATGAAGGGGGACACAGGATTTTCTAGCATTACTATAAAAAAACAGTGAAAAAATAAATATGAAATTTTTTTAACTGAAAGTAAGGAGCAGCATCAAAACTTAAAACGAACAGAGATTATTACGCATATCAGGGGTTCTTCTCCTCCTAAATACCTCGCTCTTTACGCTAAAGTATCTTTAGTAATTTCAACTATTTGTTCTATGGCCTTTCTGATTCAGGGGTCATTCTTAAAGAATTGGGACAAAATTTAAGATTTAGTGTAAAGAGCGAGGTATTAACGAGGGGACAAACCCCCTCATATACATAACAAAAATATACGAATATAGAAGTTTATTACGTAAGTTAATTCTTAAGTTACGTATATTTTTTACTAATAAAAACTTGTGTTAAAAATTGAAAGTTCTAGTTGCCTTTTTAAGTAACTAAAAAATTGGAGGGCAACTAGTCCTCCTCCCCAACCCCTTTTTTCTCAGAATCGTCTGATCAGAACTGAGAGAAAGCCATTTAGCCACAAAAAGAATTAATATACAAATTTCATTTTAATAATTTAACGTGCGGAGAGCCAAAATCAAACATGCATTAATTTAAAAACGTTCAGAAATTAAATTAAAAAAATAGTTTTTTTAACTGAAAGTAAGGAGCGACATTAAAACTTAAACGAACAGAAATTACTCCATGCATGAAAGGGGCTGATCCCTTCTCAACGCTGGCTCTTTACACTAAACTTTTTTACTGTTCAATAAAGTAGAATTGAGAGAAAGAGTCAAACTTTAGCGTCAAGAGCAGGGCGTTCAGAAGGTAACATCCCCTTTCATACACGGAGTAATTTCTGTTCGTTTTAAGTTTTAATGTCGCTCCTTACTTTCAGTTAAAAAAAACTTGTTTTTTATTTAATTTTGCAGAAAGTAGTCATGTTCTCTTTTCATCAATAAATGGCCTAATTATGGCACTATTTTTATAAAAGTTTTTTAAAAGTTTATAAAAGAGTTTGTTTTATTTAATAATGTCCAAAGATTGATAAAACTTTGCATGCTCTTAAAGGGTTGCTTATTGAGTGGTTTTGGAAAAAATCTTGCAGATGAGATTCCGCTATTTTTATAGTGAGTTTTATTCTTGTATTTACAAAGAAAATAATTCTATAATATAAAAATACAAAAATTGATTTTACTATGTATATTATACACAAAGGGAACAACCAATTTACATACAATTTAATCTTAAAAACCGTCTTTTAGGGGACAGCCCCTAATCCTGGTTGTCTGAAGTTTTTCAGAGACAAACAATCCTTTAAACAAATTTTCAAGCTTTGAAATTTGCTATGGATTAAATATATGTTTTCCCCAACGTTACCTGAATTTTAAATGTCTCAATGTTTTTGGTTCTCTAGAATGTGTTGAAAGTGCATTATTGCCCCCTCTGCCTGTGGGCTTTTATACCTATACTCTTCCTTTGTTGAAGTATGGCAGTCTAATTCACAGGCCATACAAATTATCATGATTTTATTGAATGCTTCATTGTCTGAAGTGCGGTTTAATCATGTTTCCATCCATCTAAGCGTCTCAAATTCTTATCAAACTTTTAATGAAAGAAAATTCTAAAATTTAAAACACATGTACATTTACATCTTCATACTTCATATAACAAATAGAGGCTAATTAGTGATACAACAAACGAAGCATCTACTACAATTTAATCTTATTGAAATGAATTTCACACATCGTTTCTTTTTCTTTTCCCTTTACGTAAATAGTTTATCAGCTTTCCTAAGGAAACTTGAATATTTATAGATTTACGACACTTGGGTCTTTTTTATAAGTTAGTTGAATATATTTCATGAAATGGCGATTTTGATTGTCAACCAATAATCAAATTCTGATTATTGATGAGTTTTTAGAATTGAATAGTCTGTTCGGTCATTATTCAACATTATTTGTCAAACATGTTGAACAGTCTGTTCAGTCGAGGATTATCTGACCAAAAGGTAATATGTGCACACTACTGATAATACAACCGTTACCACTACTACTTCTATCGCAACTTCTTACGTTCTAAATGTTTCAAGTTCTAAATTGAATATGCAAATCAAGCATGAAGCGAACGAAAATCACTACAAACAAGATTTTGGGCATCGCCTCCTTCTCTCACTGTAACAGTCTAAATCCTACTGCGTCATTGGCGCTTTACTGAAATCGAATTATATTACAAATATTTTGTTTTGTAGTTAATATTGAAAATATTTTGAAATTATTTGAAGATTTTGATGAAAATAAAACCTTATCTATCTATCTATCTGTCTATTCTACCACACTTTATTCTTGTTGAATTGAATTTCACACTTTTTCTTTTTTAATTTTTAGATCAGAATAATCTTACATTCACTTGCTCTGATTCGAGAGCTCCCAGTTCAAATGATTGCGGACAACCAGATTACACAGATTCTATTATGCCATCAATATTTCTCTTCCTTTCACAGTTTGTATCGGGTATAGGAAGCACAATGTTTTATACGCTCGGTATACCTTATCTAGATGACAACACCAAAAAGACAAAAGCACCCATGCTCATTGGTAAGCGTTTTGCCATAATATAAAGTTGTTTATAACCTTGCAATTTCAGACACTTGAAAGGTGAATGCCTGCACTGCCTATATGGAAAGGACTACAACTGACTGTATAGAAAGCTTTACGGGAAAACTCGGGGAAGATTGTACTCAGATGCAATGATTACGGTTTTTTTGTCTTATAGCCACCACAATCTGAGAATTTATATCGCGAACAAGAGAAAATAATCGAATTTCATAGTCTTTATACCAGACAATTATCTTCGGCTCGGTGGGAAACTATGTTGTAGCTATATTTTGATTAAATATTTAGTTGGTATTTTGGTTAGGTTAGTTTAGGTTACGTATTTAATATAATGCCGTCTAGGTGGACCCCCTTCCAGAATTCTTTGTTGTAGTTTCCATAACTATGCTACTAAACTATTATATTTTCACCATATTTCGGCATATTTCACTATGATTAAACTAACTTCATTTTTTGAGTGTGGTGGCTATAAGACACAAGTACCAAGATTACTTATAAGAGTCGAAACTGGTGATAGTGTAAGATGCCATCTAGCGTGGAGCAACACCTGGTATTTTTTCAGTGTAATAATAAGAATAATTAATTCAATCACTGAAATTAATAAAACTAGGGTAGTAACAAGCATCTGTTCTCAGTTCCTGACAGAAAATGATTACAGAGCTTGAAATAATGCCAAGTGTCACCACATGCAAGACGAAGTTAGAAGTTTTTTTTCTGTCAATACTGGCGGCAGTTTGCGCTCCTGTAAGTAACCCATACTCTTTTGCTCAGAGGATTATTCCCATGAAAGACGGCATCTATGGAATCTTAAAAATAGGAAGATCGCAGCAGCAGAAGGTTTCACTTAGCTAGATGTCACCGATTGAAGATTGCATTAAGAAGCGATTTATTCTCAAAATTTGCAACCAGGAATATTGCAACAGTGAAAAGTTCATCTTGTTCTGGCAGCAGGATCAGATGTTTTTATGCTTCACCTGGCAAATGAAATTCAGACGTTACTTAGAAATTAGTTTAATCTTAAGCTCCCTATGCTCAACAATGGAAGGTTGCACCTGGAGGGTTGCACATTAGAAATAATTATTTAAGAGCAGACTTTAGTTCAATTCATTATGTTGGGCATTGGGAAATTCAACGGTTGGACCAAAATGTTTAGTCGGGTTAAGCAAACCAGATTTTGTTGAATAATTATTACTGCTTTTCTTCTAACAATGCTATGTTTAGATTATTAAAAATTTCTTATAACACAGATTACAAATGTTATTTTTGAGGGTCTGTTAGCTCAAAAATTTTAAAATCATAAAGGGCTGTTGGGACATCGTCGCAGAGGGCAGGAACGCTGCATTCCCAACTTATCTGTTCGTTGTATCGTGGTCGAAAACTTAAAGAATTTGTAATTTGAACATCTGCCTCAGATTTAGTAATGATCAGTAATGTTCATTTGTTGTCAAATTTCAATAATTAATATTACTTATTATTATTTTCAGACCAATGTGGCAACATTGGCAAAAATGCATTTTTGGCAATAGCAACATTGGCAATAGCGTCCTTAAAACTTCATATTCTTGTAAAAGCTAAAGATTAATATTTGAAAATTGAAGTTTAAGGTATGATTATTAAAGTTTTAAGCGAATTCAATGGGCAACATTTGCAACATTTGCTGCAAGGGGCATACAGGGTCAACATATACAACGAGAAACAGGCGCCACAGATAAAAAAGAAAAAAAAACAACTTAAAACAATTTGTGATCCAGAAAAGCTATCAGGCTGTTAAGGATTAAAAGTATTCTTGAAATCATAATCAAGAATAAAAACTGTTGAAGAGCCCACATTCCTAGAATGCTCTGTTATTTTAGTATTATTACGTATTTTACGTAATATTACGTAAAATATTATGTATATGATATTACGTATATGAGGGAGATTATTCCTCCTCAGCAGCTCGCTCTTTGCGCTAAAGTTTCTTAGCACTTTAAATAAAGCTTCATTTATATAAAGCTTTAAATAGTCGCTCTTAAAGAATTGGACTAAATTGGAACTTTATTGCAAAGAACAAGATGTTGAGAAGGAGCAACCACTTCCTATATGTAATAATTTCTGTTCATTTTGAGTTTAAAAGCTGCTCCTTACTTTCAGTTGAAAAAAATTGTTTTTTATTTAATTTCTGATCGTTTTTTAATAAAGGAAAAGCAAGACATAAGAAAAATCTCTAATAGGAATTCTGGCAAAGTACCTAATGTGAAATTTCCCGTGAAAAAGTCACCTTTACTCTCCATGTAAAATTCTCCCTGTACTGGGAAAAGTGTAAATCCCCCCCCCCCACTGGGAAAAGTGTAAATACTTCGCAATAACAAATATTATACGTAAACAATGGGCAAATTTTACAACTTAAAAGACCTTTTCCCAGGTGATGACTTTTAGGGGGTGTTTCCCCCTTTTTTCGAAAAACAAGCAATTTTCGCAGGATCGTAGCCTTTGATGGGTAAGACCAAACTTACTGAAACTTATATATTTGAAATCAGCATAATGAGTCGATTCTTTTTATTTATCTATTGGTACATCTGTTTTTTAGACTATCCGTTTCTTAGAGTTTCGGTTACCACGTTAGAGATTCGTGACCGCAAACTGTTTGATTGTACATTAACGACTTGGTAATATGATCTAACTTCACATTTCGTTTGAAAGCTCTGCAGAGGTGAATTTGCAGGAATATTCATCTAGGAGAGTCAGAGCCACATGAAAAAAGGGCTAATCGGGCAGTTTCTTCCTTTTATTAAATATAAAAAACAAGTTTTTTTTAACTGAAAGTAAGGAGCGACATTAAAACTTAAAACGACCAGAAATTACTTCGTATATGAAAGAGGCTGCTTCCTCATCAACGCCTCGCTCTTTACGCTAAAGTTTGACTCTTTCTCTCAATTCTTCTTTTTAAAACAGTAAAAAACTTTAGCGTAAAGAGCGGGGCGTTGATGAGGAAGCAGCCTCTTTCATATACGAAGTAATTTCTGGTCGTTTTAAGTTTTAATGTCGCTCCTTACTTTCAGTTAAAAAAACTTGTTTTTTTTATTTAATTTCTGGACGTTTTTGAATCAATGCATGTTTTGATTTTGGCTCTCCGCAGAGGAATAATTAAAACAAAATTTTCATTTTTTTTTTTGGCTAAATGGCTTTCTCATAATTTTGATCGAATGATTTTGAGAAAAAAAGAGCGGGGGAGGAAGCCTAGTTGCCCTCCGATTTTTTGGTTAATTAAAAAGGCAACTAGAGATCTGCCTTCTGGCAAAAAATACAAAATTCCACATTTTTGTAGATAGGAGCTTGAAACTTCTACAGTAGGGGTTTTCTGATACGCTGAATCTGATGGTGTGATTTTGACTTCTAAGGGGCGTTTCCCCCTATTTTCTAAAATAACACAAATTTTTTCAGGCTCGTAACTTTTGATGGGTAAGACTAAACTTGATGAAATTTATATATTTAAAATCAGCATTAAAATGCGATTCTTTTGATATATGTATTGGTATCAAAATTCTATTTTTTAGAGTTTTGGTTACTATTGAGCCGGGTCGCTCCTTACTACAGTTCGTTACCACGAACTGTTTGATTGATACGGTAGTTCGTATTCACAGTGCTTAGCAGTCAGGAGTTGAATTTATTTTAGTATACGCCTTTTTTTTTTGCATGAAAATTTTAATCCTTCTTTAGGGATCACATCCTGCTTACGACTCTTTGGTCCAACGCTTGGATTTTTACTGGCTGCGGCTTGTCTTAAACTGTATGTCAATGTCACCGATCAACCATTTTTTGGTACTACTGACCCACGTTGGATTGGAGCCTGGTGGCTTGGTAAATATTTCTTCTTTATTTCTCCCTCTCTCTCTATCTATCTGTTTTTATTTGTTTGTATATGCTCCTGTATTTCTCTAATTCTCCTTTCTCTCTTTTTTGCTTCTATATTTCAAATATTCTCTCCCTCCTAACCTTCTTTGCTTAAGATAATAAATATTGATTCAATAACAAAAAAGAGAAATCAGATACACGGTAAAATCACTGAAGTAACACAAAAACGTCTTAGGCTCCACTAGATTAAATACCATGGAAACAATGTTTTAGCTCCCTTTTGGTTCAGTCAATAGCTCAATTAAACTACTAGCAATGTTCACTGCTTTCAGCTGCATAATCAGAAAAGCTAATGGATTTAAACGTTAAGGTATTTAATTCCTCTTGCACAAGACTAATAAATTCCGCTAGGAAGTGCTGATCAAACTTTTTGAAATTTCACCCCATTTTCCTTATTGGTCAAAGTTAAAATGTAAGGCGGGTCTAAATCAACCAATGAAATTCATTCGTAGCTAAAGCTTAGCTAAAGACATAACAAGTGAATTTTATATTTTTACCGACGGGAAAAGAACCCGACGGGTTAATGTGATTATAATTTATGCTAAAAAGAATCTACAAAAAAAACTTAAGTTACTTTTTTTCATTGTTGTCAGTGGTCTTTAGATAAATAACCGCAAGAGATTTTTTTCTCTCTTAAACTTACAATTTCTTCTCGGAAATTTACATATGTTCCAATACTCCCCTCCCCCTTCCAGTATTCATAGGCAGACTTTTCTTGCTTACTAAATGGCCAATGGAAAGTAACAAAAAAAGATTCTATTTCTATTTCTCAAATTTTAGAATAATATTAGATATATTTTCCAGTAAAAAATTACAAATATCATCAACACAACATAATTCACTAATCCATAAAGGCTTTACGTCCTGAAAAGGGGAAAGAATATGAATACTCGTAAAACACTAATAAGAATTAAGTAAAAAATTATAATAATTCAATAAGAGAAAGAGAGGGAAGGATAGATATTGTTGAAAACGTTCGTTTCCCGACGGCTTTTGGTAAGACAAACATCAAAAGGCTGTTAGAATTGGAACCGATGACTATTGGGAGACAAGTTAAAAAGATACAAATTTTCTTCTGAAATTTATATAAAGTGTATAATATTCCTGTTCCCTCTCATGGAATATTTTTCATGTCTATTAAATAGCAGGGGGAGCAGTGAAGATGTTAAAAGTACAATAGCTAAGGCTCGAGTGTTTTTTCACAGTTAAAAAAAAAGTTTGGAAGAATAAAAAGATAAATCTGCAAACCAAGATTAGAATATTGGAAGCTACAGTGATGACAGTTGTAAATATGGCTCTGAAGCATGGGCGCTCCGAAAAGCAGATGAAAATTTACTAGATATTCTCCAGAGAAATTGCCTACGGATTTTTCTGGGTACCCGGCTGACTGACTGTATTTCAAACAGTAGGTTGTACGAAAAATCTAGTTCAATCCCACTTTCTAGGGCTATAATGAAAGAAAGATTGAGATGGCTAGGCCACGTTCTACGGATGAAGGATGGCAGATTACCTAAGATTTCCCTTTTTGGTCAATCGTGTGGGGCTACACAGAAAGCAGGTCGTCCTTGTCTGGGTTGAGAGGATGTCATAAATAAAGATTTAAAGGAAATGGGAACTTCCTGGGAGGGTGTAAAGACCGAGGCTTTAAATAGATTAGATTGGAGGAGGAGCACGCGTAGCTGTGTTGGCCTCGGGTGGCTTGGTGCTGCAGTGTGTTATTAGTAGCAGTAGTATTAAATAGCAAATTGGAAGCAAAAAGTGTATATTGTACTTCCTGTGTCGAATCATAGAATAAGGAGAAAATATTAAAAAAAAACAAGCAAATATAATTCACTGATACCCATAGAAACTCTATCACCTTATGCCACAAATAATTATAAACAGCAGCTCATAAACATTCAATGGTTGTAATAAATAAATAAAAGAGAGCTAATAGAGAATTTTAGATCCATGGCGAGTTTATAATTCAAACAAAGAGCAAAAAGATTGTCTTAACGTTTTTTTCAATTATTGACCATTAAAACACTAGGTGGAGATATGCGCTGTTGGAAAACGGTTAGAGTTCATGATAACGAACTGTAAGTAAGGAGGTGCTCGGCTAAATAGTAATCAAAACTAAAATGACATTTTGATATTAATAGATACATTAAAAAGTCGACTTATGCTGATTTCAAATAAATACGATTTATTGATACTCATCAAAAGTTATTAGCCTGAGAAAATTCAATTGATTCCTGAAAAAGGGGAAACACTGAAAAATCAAGAAGTCTTATTGAAATTCACAGCATCTAGTTTTTGCTGACCATCGCTGTCTAATTGACCATATAGTCCTCTTTTTACTGAAATGTCAGTTTTGGGAATATTGTCCCTTTTATTATATCTGTAAAACAAAATGAGTATCAAACAGTTCGTGGTAACAAACTGTAGTAAGGAGCGACCCGGCTCAATGGTAACCGAAACTCCTTAAAGCCGGAATTTAAAACCGAAACGGAATTTCGATACCAATAGTTACATTAAAAGAATCTGATTTCAAATATATAAGTTTCATCAAGTTTAGTTATACTCATCAAAAGTTACCGAGCCTGACAAAACTCCCTAAAAAGTAGAATCATAGAATCTTAACGAAAATCACACCATGAGATTCAGCATATCAGACAACCCTGTTGTAGAAGTTACAAGCTCACATATACAAAAATGTGGAATTTCGTATTTTTTGCCAGAAGACAGATCACGGGTGCATGTTTATTTTTGTTTTTCCAGGGGTGATCGTATCGACCAAATAGGCCTAGAATATTGCAAGAGGGCTCATTCTAAAGAAAATAAAAATTTCTAGTGCCCTTTTTAAGTGACCGAAAAAATCGGAGGGCCCCTAGACCCCCTTCCCCGCTCATTGGTTTCACAAAGTCAACGGGTCAAAATTTTGAGATAGCCATTTTGTTAAGCATATTCAAAAACATAATAACTATGTCTTTGGGAACGACTCAATCCCCCACAGGACCAGGGGGGAGAGGCTGCAAGTTACAAACTTTGACGATTGTTTACATATAGTAATTGTTATTGCAAAGGGTACAGCCGTCTTTTCAGGGGAATTTTTCACAGTGGGGTTGGGGTGGGTCGGATCTTTCCAAGGAAGAATGTATCATGAGGGAATAAAATTTGCATTAAGAGAGAGGGGTGGCAGGATTTTCTAGCATTATTAAAAAAATAAGGTAAAAATAGATAAAAAAAAAATGTTTTCGGCTGGAATTAAGGAGCAGCATTAAAACTTAAAACGAACAGAAAATATTATGTATATAAGGGGGTTCGTCTCCTCCACAATAACTTGCTCTTTAAAGTATTTTTAGTAATTTCTACTATTTATATCGAGGTCTTTGTGATTCGGGGGTTATTATTCAAGAATTGGGATGAAATTCGAGCTTTAGTGTTAAGACAAAGGTATTGAAGATTGGGCGAGCCTCCTCATATACGTAATAAAAATATACCAAAATAGAAGTTCGTTAATTTAGTTAATTCGCAAGTTGCGTATATTATTACTAATAAAAACGTTCGAAAAAAAACAGTTCTAGTTGTATTTTTAAGTAACCACAATTGGAGGGCAACTAGGCCGCCCCCACCCCTTTTTTTAAAAGTATCCATGTCAAAACATGTATTAATGCAAAAACATTCCGAATTAAATTAACAAACATTTTTTTTTAACTGCAAGTAAGGTTAAGTTTTAAGAAAACTTAAAACGAACAGAAACTATTCCATGAATGAAAGGGGTTTTCCCCTCTTCAGGCAATTAAATAAAAAAAAAAGTTTTTCCAACTGAAAGTAAGGAGCGACATTAAAACTTAAAAAGAACAGAAATTATTACGCTTAAGTTTTTTTTCAAGTTCTCTTTCTCGCAACTCTACTTTTTAAAACAGTAAAAAACTTTAGCGTAAAGAGTGGGGCGCTGAGGAGGGAACAGCCCCTTTCATATACGGAATAATTTCTGTTCTTTTTAAGTTTTAATGTCGCTCCTTACTTTCAGTTGGAAAAACTTTTTTTTTTATTTAATTGCCTGAAAGAACTATCAATTGGTCTAAATTGATCTAAAATAATTTATTAGGCCTGCCATTGGCATTGCTCAGCAGTTTTTCGAACTAATCACGCACATGATCAATAGAGTAAGTACATTAGAGTATCCTCTCGTATGAATAACACTGTTCTATGCAAAACTTTTCTAACCGTTTAAGAAAGTAGCCTTATTCTATGGAAATACACAAGTCTGTGACATAGAAAGATTTTCTTGTGCAAAATGCTCGAATGTAGCAAAAAAGAATAGTTATTAAAATTTACAGGGGAGAATTTTATACAGTAGGAACTTTCTCTAATAGGGGTTTTAATACGAGGGGAGGGGTGCTCCAAGGAAGCCCCTTGAAAAAGAGGTGGCAAATTTCTTAACAATATTTGGAAAAATGACAAGAAATTAATTAAAAAAAGTAGTTTTTTAAACTGAAAATAAGGAGCAACATAAAAATATAAGATAAACAAAAGTTGGTGTTTAATAAAATCCTTATCTTAGGCTTGCTCTTTACGCTAAGTTTAACTTTTTGTTCCTATTCTAAAGAACGAATCCTGGAACATAAGGGATGTTTATTCGAATAAGAAGCTTTTTCTAAAAATCTTTAGCATGAACAGCAAGGAATTATTATTAACATTGGATTTACCTTTAACAGGATAGACTGAATAATAAAATTATACTACGTACATAATTATAAAACAATAGAGGAGGAAATTAACTTGCCTTCGGAACTGTCCCAACTTTCTCCTTTTATTTAACGCTGCTGCTTTCTTATTACCCATTATCTTCTCATAGAACAATATTAGATACAATGTAAAGAAACTTCTTTACAATATTAGATACGACCCAGAGATATCAACAGGCAGTTTACAGCTCTGATGAGTAACACCCAATCATATGTGTTCTCTCCCCAAAACCACCCACTGCATTGAATCTCCTGACGATAAACCAAATTCAGCACTTGTGCGCCCTCTCGGATTCATTGAATATTCTCAATTTTCTGTTTTTTATAGAACTTTAAACTGCGTTTTTAAGACAAATTTAAGCAATATTGTAATTTTAACCACGCAAGTAAATAGATCAGGAAGTTCTGAATACAACGGTGTGTAAATTGTTTTATTTTGATCGAAAATAAAGATATACAAGATTTTTAATGAGACCCTACTTTTCAAAAGTATTTACAAGGTTTTTTAAAGATAAAAAAAAATAAGGAAAACTAAAAAAAAATCTAAGATTGAGATTTTCAAGAACACAGTCTTCGCTATCGAATGGTATCTCTATCTTAATCTTGTGGTGAAGTACAAAGAAATAGAAGCTTCCAGAAATTTAACATGGGAAATCGGAACAGGCATCATACACCTTAAGCTGTATCAACTGTAGCCCACTAGTATCTACAATTTTAATAACCTTAGTAGGATATGTGAAGCATGGGCTCTAATAGTGGAGCTCACTTGAAAGATTCTCTGATCAATTTATCCGGACTCTACAAGCTCTCTCAGGCTTTGTTTTGTTTGTTGTTGTTGTTTTTTTTTTTTTTTTTTTGCAAAATCAAAGTTTCCGAAGGTTGTACTGTAAAGTACCCTTTGCCATTAAAAAACAATTCCATCTAAAAGGTTTTAAATTTAACCTTATGGTCCACATTTAGAAAAAAACACTTTCTATTTTAATCTACCTCATTGTAGAATTTTGGGGATGGACCAACCTTTCATAACGGTAGCTTAGACGTGATGGTAGACCTTGTTAGGTGCTACTACGCAAACGGGACATTTATCGAAAATTTTAATTTTAACTCCCATATATGTGGATTCATCTCACAAGAATAGAATAAAAAATAAGTATAAATCCTTTAGTGTGGTAATTAAAAACTGAAACTTCCTGAATTTTTGTTTTAAATTCTGTGTAGACACTAGCAGTTAGTGTCACTTGCGATGCTCGGTGAACATGGTAAGCTACAGGTGACTGTGGTGAGTACTTTCAAGTGAAAATAGTAAAAACGACTGAGCCAAATGCATGAAAATTTTGGAGGTTGAACGACTATTCTAAATTATCGTAACGTAATGTATAAATCGTAATATAAATTATTAAGAATTATCACAGGCTTTTGCAATTAGATGAATAACTTCGAAAAAACAAGAGCCAAATCGTCTGAATAGTTAATACCCAAGTAATTAAGTACATACTCAAGGGTAGGCTACTTGACACCCTACTGAAGTTTTGAGGTTTACTGTTTTATATGCTAATATTTTTATGTATCTCTCAAACAGCAGCCTAAGCTCTAGGAAAATTGTAGTTCAATCCCGCTTTCTAGGCTTATAATGAGAAATTGGCTGAGATGGCTTGGACATTTTCTGTGAGTGGAGGATAACATATTGCCAACAATCATTTTTGTCGGCCACCCTTTTAGAGCCAAACGAGAAACAGGTCGTCCCTGAATGGGGTGAGAGTATGTCGTAAGGAAAGATTCAAGGAAAAGATTCAATGGAAATTACAACTTCTTGGGAGGGTGTAAAGAGGGATTTAAATGTATTTAAACATCAAGCTGTATCAAAATGTAGCCAACTAGTATCAGGAGGGTGTAAAGAGGGAGCCTTTGAATAGATTAGGATGGAAGAGGAGCGTTCGAAGATATGTAGGCCTCAGGCGGCTTGGTTTTCTAGTTAATTTTTAGTAGGAGTAGAAGCAGTACAGGAGTAGAAGCAGTATTGTAGCAGGAGTAGGAGTAGAAGCAGTATTTACATTCTAAATAATAGTAAATAAAATACTTCTAGGCTTTGTTGCTGTGGGGCTTCTTCTTATTCCTGCTGCCATGATGATTTCTTGTTTTCCCAGAAGACTGCCCAGGAAGCAGACAAGAATTTCTTCCTCAGGCGTATATAGACAAGTATCACGTCAATCCTCTTCTAAAAGTAATTCACCTGCCAACTCTGAAAGGCCTAAGCTGAAAGGTAAGTCTAGAATTATATTCCATCTATATTTTACAAATGTCAATAAAAGTTTTTTGAGGCATGCGGTTTTCTGCTTTTTGTTGTTGTATTTCGCGTTTCTATTGATATGGCTCTTAGTAGGCCATAGGTTGAAAGTTCCATTTTGTAGTATTATTCTGCAAAATTTATTCCTCTTTTTATTTTATAAGGAATGAAACTAAGAGTTTCATTAAATGTTTTATCTGAATTTAGTTATAATTACTAGATTCTAATCAAAAGTTTTGTTTGTTGTTAATTTTCTTGACTATTCTTTCTTGTTTATTTTTTCAACTATAAGCTTTCTTTTAATTTACAATTAAAGGCCATTAAAAGTAAATTCCATAAATTATAAAATTTCTTTTTTTCTTTGGCAGAGACTGAAAATGCTAATTCAGTTAATTTTTTAACTGCTAATTCCGTTAGCTTTGCCTTGTTATAATTACCAAATTTGGATCCAGTGTCTTGTTTACTATTTTCTTTCTTGACTAACTCTATTGTCTGTTTTTTTTGTTTTTTTTCTTCCCGATTTTCCTTAATTTTAAGCTTTAAAAGCCATATTATAGTATATTCTTGGACAACGTTACAAATTTTTTATTCTAAAGAAACCGGAGTTAAAAAGCTTGGTCAATTTTATTCAGCCGCGTTTGTTACCAGTGCTAGATTTAAATAACAAATCTCGCTTGCTAATATCGACTATCCCCACTCGATTTTTTTAGTGCCAATTTAAGAGCCATTGACCAGCCATAAGATAAAATACTAAAGTTAGTGAAACTGTTTATGGCCTCGTTCATATTATTAGACTTTTGAACATTACTTGTCTTGGAAAACCCCTAACTACTTTTTTGATCAAAAAGGACTTAGTCCTTAGACATGACGTCAAAATTATTTAACAAGCAGATTTGAAGTTCCTAGCCTTTCCACTAGTTAGAATACGTTTTTAATGAAGGTTTTAAAAATCCTTTTAACACTCTTTCATATCCGGGACGATTCCTGCCTGGCACAACTTTCTAATAGGTAACTTTGCAGAAAGCCTTTTTATGAATATTCAAAGGGATCTTTCATTCCCTTAGAATATCTGTGTTTGGTACAATCCATGAAAAAGGAAACATTCATGATGATTCTTCTGCAAAATATAATTCATACTAGAAAAGATCCACATTTGCTACACCTACTGATGAACAAACATGAGTGCAAAAATTTTGTAAAATTCATACAGCTCTTTTTTACATCTGAGAAGTAGAAGGTACGTGCTTGGCTCAGCCTCATCATAAGGGAAAATTAGTAATAGGATTTAACAAATTCTCATCGCACATTTTTCTGACCAAGAAAATCCAAGTTCAGTACGATCCCTGATAAAACAACCATGGTGATTAGACTCTAGGAAATTTTTGTAACATTCTTTTATATCTGAGAGAGATCAATATGTGGTTCAGCCTCCTAATAAGGAAAAATTTGCTATATTTGTTTTCAAATTCTCACAAAACTGTTTCACAACTGAGAAGTTTCATGGTTGATACAAAACTATAATAAAGATGTACTAGTGATACGACTTTCGCAAATGCTATTAACTTTTTTTTTTCATCCGAGGAGATACATGCTTTGTACAGTCTCTAATGTTAGAACAGTGGAATTTAGTTTTTCACATTTTCACAACATTTTTCCAAGTCAGAGGAGACACATGCCAGCAATAACCTCCTAGCTAATAAGTAAAATCTTAAGGTCCTTTTACCTCTTTTGTAACCTCTTTCTAGCGAGAGGTTATGGCCATTTCTTCAACTAAAGGATTGTACTACGCAATTTGCAGCTAATGCTCAGTGATTCACTGCCTTTGTTAATGTATTAAATAGACAAAAACAAGTTTTTTTTTAATTGTAAGTAAGGAGCAATATTAAAACTTAAAACGAACAGAAATTACTCCGTACATGAAAGGGGCTTTTCCTCCTCAACGCCCCGCTCTTTACACTAAAGTTTGACTTTTTCTCTTAAGTCTACTTTTTAAAACAGTAAGAAACTTTAGCGTAAAGTGCGAATCGTTGAGGAGGAAAAGCCCCTTTCATATACGGAGTAGTTTCTGTTCATTTTAAGTTTTAATGTTGCTCCTTACTTTCATTTAAAAAAACATGTTTTTTTTTCTATTTAATTTCTGGACGATTTCGAATTAATGCATATTTTGATCTTAGCTCTCCGCGCAAAAATAATTAAAACAAAATTTGTATATTAATTAATTGCAATTATCGGAAGACTTTGAGAAAAAAGGGGTGAAGGAGGAGGCCTAGTTTCCCTCCAATTTTTGATTACTTAAAAAGGCAAGTAGAACTTTTAATTTTTCACAAACATTTTCATTGGTAAAAATTATGCGTAACTTACGAATTAACTTACGTAACAAACTTCTATATTCGTATGTCTTTATTGCATATTTGAGGGAGTTCAACCCTCGTCGATACCTCGCTCTTTACACTAAAGCTTAAATGTCCCAATTCCTTAAGAATGACCTCTGAATCAAAAATGCCGTAGAATAAATAGTTGAAATTACTAAAAATACTTTAGCGTAAAGAGAGAGGTATAACGAGGAGGTAAACCCCTCATATGCGTAATAATTTTTGATCGTTTTAAGTTTTAATGCTTCTCCTTACTCTCAGTAGAAAAAACTTTTTACTTTTAATTTTTCACTGTTTTTTTTTCAAATAAATCTAGAAAATCCCGCACCCCCTTCATTGAAATTCACTTCCCCCATCAAAAGTTCCTCCATAGAAATCTCCTCCCATTTACCCCCCCTCAACTCTCCCCCTAAACCAAAAAATCTTCCTGAAAATGTCTCTACATTTCCCAGTAACCATTACTATATGTAAACACAGGTCAAAGTTTGTAACTTGCAGCCCCTGCCACGAGGACCACGGGGGAGTAAGTCGCCCCTAAAGACATAGTTATTAGGTTTTTTGGCTATGATGAATAAAATGGCTATCTCAGAATTTTGATCCGGTGACTTTTGGGAGAAAATTAGCGTGGGAGGGGGCCTAGGTGCCCTCCAATTTCTTGGTCACTTAAAAAGGGCACTAGAACTTTTCATTTCCGTTAAAATGAGCCCTCTCGCGACATTATAGGACCACTCAGTCGATACGATCACCCCTGGAAAAAAAACAACAAAAAAACAACAAAAAAACAAATAAACACGCATCCGTGATCTGTCTTCTAGCAAAAAATGCGAAATTCCACATTTTTATAGACAGGTGTTTGAAACTTCTATAACAAGGTTCTCTGATATGCTGAATCTGATGTTGTAATTTTCGTTAAGATTGTATGACTTTTAGGGGGTGTTTCCCCCTATTTTCTAAAATGAGGCAAATTTTCTCAGGCTCGTAACTTTCGATGCGTATAACTGATCTTGATGAAACTTATATATTTAAAATCAGCACTAAAATGTAATTCTTTTGATGTGACTATTGGTATCAAAATTCCATGTTTTAGAGTCCTACGGTTACTATTGAGCCGGGTCGCTCTTTGCTACAGTTCATTACCACGAACTGTTTGATAAAGATAAAGAAACTAATAAATCAGGTAGCTTAAGCTTCAAGTAACGTATCATGTGTATTTAACTCCGAGGAGCAAGATAATATAACACAAATTAAGATCCCTGTTCAAGTTCAGAATTTGAACAAGATGAGCTATATCGAAAACATAAGAAATTAAAGGATATATCACTAGAACATACAATATTAATGGGAAGAGACCTAAAATATCACCCCTCCTCCGTTGTACCTACTTGTAAGCTGTATTATTACCTGATACAGCAATTTTTTCACTGATGCATATGACTTTTACTATTATTGAACAACCGACCACGTCTGATTCATGGTTTTTTCTTAGCAACAGCTAGTTCACAATGCCAAATAGAAATAGAGCCTTGAAAGAGAAACTTCTGTATATATCCTTGGGTATAGTTAGAGGGAAGCTGGGCAGCATATGCAACGGCTGTGGTTATTTTATTTAAAAGAAAATTCAGTGAGGAATTGAAGAGTATATCTCATTTTTTCTACCTGATTTTTACCCTATAAGTGTAATTATACAATCTACAATCCCTATATAATCTACTATCCTGTAATTTTTTCTTACATATAAACGACTTACGATTTCTTTCTGTCAACTCTCTTCTCACTCTGTTTCCATAATCATAGGTCCTAATATAACGTAATAAAAGAAGGGGAAAACAGACATACACACTCATCTGTGGCTATCTTTCCCTGGAAAGTTCAGGATTTCTTATTTTTGGATAGAGGGCCAAGAAGCCTTTAATTTAGAGTTTCATTTGCGCTGATTTTGAAAAAATTGATTTGTACCAACATTGACCTTTTTTGGGTGGCAATTTTTATATTCGGAGTTGCAAATTTTAGGTGCTTTTTTTTAGCATATTATTCGAAATATTTTTCCTAACTTTAAGGCTATTTTGGGCAGGCCTTATGACCCTTAGTGTATTATACTTTAAAAAGGTCACTCTTGTCCTAACTATTATATATTTTTTAAGATTTTCCTATGGCCATGAAGCGGCTATTGACAAATAAGCCCTTGATGTGGAATAACGTCAACAACGTCTTTACGGTTTTTGCAATTTCTGGCTACATAACGTTTCTACCCAAATATATGCAAGCTCAGTTTCAGCTTAGTGCATCAAATGCTAGCATTGTGAACGGTAATTTCTTTATTAAGTTGATTATTTGTTTATTCCAGAACTTTATGGATGTTTTTAAAAAAATCCATAATATAGATAACTTCGATAAAGTCAACAACGTCTTTATATAGATAACCTCAACTTTATATATGATAACGTCAACTTTATACAGATAACGTCGTCTTTATATAGATAACGTCAACAACGTCTTTACGGTTTTTGCAATTTCTGGCTACATAACGTTTCTACCCAAATATATGCATGCTCAGTTTCAGCTTAGTGCATCAAATGCTAGCATTGTGAACGGTAATTTCTTTATTAAGTTGATTATTTATTTATTACAGAACTTTATGGATGTTTTTAAAAACATTCATAATATAAATAACTTAGATAACGTCAACAACGTCTTTATATAGATAACCTCAACTTTATATATGATAACGTCATCTTTATACAGATAACGTCGTCTTTATATAGATAACGTCAACAATGTCAAATATAGATAACGTCAACAACGTCTTTACGGTTTTTGCAATTTCTGGCTACATAACGTTTCTACCCAAATATATGAAAGCTCAGTTTCAGCTTAGTGCATCAAATGCTAGCATTGTGAACGGTAATTTCTTTATTAAGTTGATTATTTATTTATTACAGAACTTTATGGATGTTTTTAAAAACATCCATAATATAGATAACTTCGAAGACCACACTGCCTTTCCATGACGAAAGTAAAACAGTTCAAAATAGGGATGAAACCTTATTTTACTGCTTGTTTTACTGCTGATGATGAACACTGTATATGTGTTCGAAATATCCAGTTAAATAATTTTATATCTATTCACTGTCAATAAAAAGGTTTCATCCCTATTTTGAACTGTTTTACTAACATCCATAATACTTATCCTTAATGCTTTTATCCTTAATTTACTTCTTTTCTTTCTACAAAATCACAATTTAAAGAAACTCATGTTATTATTAATGCAGTTCTTCCGCAAAATAAGTAAACATATGAAGTTCTCATAAGAAAGTGCATTTAATTGTTTTTGCTTATTGGACTTCAATATGGATGACGTATTCACACGTGACATACTAGACTTGGGGCCCGTGGGGATATCTTCGCTTGTAACTGAGGAGGGCACAAACATGGGTGCTACGTAATGAAGGTGCACACGTAGGTGTTTCATAATGGCAGCGCAAACGTGGGACGTTACGTAGTGACGGCACACACAGGGGGATGTGACGCAGTCTTACACTTGGGTGTTACGTAATGACTGCATACATGTGGGATGTTACGTAATGACGGTACACACATCGGTGTTACATAATACTTTAAGAGATTTTTCTTCGGGATTTCTTGTTTTTCCAATGCATTTTTTTCTTTTTTCAAGACGTTTTTTTCTTTCAAGGTGTTTTTTTTTTGTTCAGGATTTCTTCTTCTTTCATGACTTTTCTTTTCTTCGATATTTCTTTTTCTTTCAAGGTGTTTTTTTCTCAGGGAACCTTTACATTCTAATGATTTTTGTCGGGCTCCTAACCAAATCACCAGGGGGGGGGGCTAGCAACTATTTCAACTAAGGGCTCTAGGGGGCCCTAGCAGTCAAATCCAACAGGGGGCCTAGCATCCAATTCTATTGGGGCACCCTAGCATCCGATTATATTGGGGGTCTAACCTAACCACCTGCGGGCTTTAGCATCCAATTCAACTGGGGTCCCTAGCATACAATACCAATGGGGCCCTAGTATCCAATTTCATCGGTGTCCCTAACGTAACCACCGAGGGCCCTAGCGATCATTTCAACCGGAGCCCTAGGGATCATAGCACTTAATTCAAACGGGGAAGCTTAGCAGTCAATTCCAATGGAATCCTAGCATCCAATTTCACCGGGTTCTCTAACCTAACCACCAGGGGTCCCAACAACCACTTCAACTGGGGGCACCAGGAGCCCTAGCAATAAAATAAAACGGAGCGGGGCCAAGCATTCAAATCCAATGGGGAGATGATAGCATCCGATTCAACTGGGGACCATAGCGAGCACTTCCAACTGGGGCCCTAGCAGCTAATTTCACCGACAAGTCTCTCAAATTGTTTCAAGATTTCTTTGGATCTCGTGTAGTGAGGGAACGTTTACTTATGATAAGGATGACACAATAGCACTTGACATGCTACACTTCAGAGGGCCCGTGGGGAAATCCCCGCTTTTAACTGAGGAGGACAAACTTGGGATGTTACGTAATGACGGTACACACACATCGGTGTTACATAACACTTAAAGAGATTTCATTTTCTTTCAGTGCGTTTTTTTTAAGTGAAGCATTATATTCTAATGATTTTTGTCCTCGTTAGGATTCGAAAGGGTCTTTCCATCCAATAGAATGCTGCCCTAAACAGCTGGACTATGAAAACCTTTCTAACAGTATGTTCCGGAAAAAAGATTCTGCAAAACGACCAGTTCCACATGCGGAGAACATCTGTTCGTGCATTCTAGAATGAATAAACTATTGATGAAGCGTTTCCTATGACTGCAATAACTGACATGCAGGGTGGACAATCCATTACTAGAGTTTGGTTATATTTGAAGTACTCCAGATTGCTAAGTAATGCTTTAGAGGGGTGTTATAAACCCAGACAAAGCGATTCTTCACTTCTTAGCGAAATGATCCTAGCATTTTGGATGATCCTTATTAGATAATTTTTAGAGATGTTTTCTTAGAAAATGATACTAACTCGTTCCAAACATTGGAAAGTACTTCTTCTTAGAGAATATTTGGCGATGTTTTCCTAGAGAATTATCTAAGTTTGCTCAAAATGTAGGGAAATGGGGGCAAAAGACATATAACTTAATTTTACATTTTATTCATTTTTTATATTATTTCGTCTCAATTACCAGCCTGTGACACTCTATGGCTGACCCACACCCATAGCGGGTAATGCCAACAGGAAGGGTGAGGGGTTCATAGCAGCAAATCATAGAGGGGAGACTTTTTGTACATTCAAATTTTATTAATAAAAAAAAATCACAAAGCATTATTAAAACACAGAAAAAGCAGTTACAACTCAACAAAAAACAAAAGAAACCTAAGAAAACTGATATAGGATGAAATATAACCAAATAAAACAGCGAATTGAAGAACAGTGTGGATCCTGGCAACCAATTCCAGAGGGGGTTGGCGAGCTGTTATTAGAGATAAATTTAATCCATATTAAGAGCTATTTTCTGAGGGATTTTGATAAAAATTCCAAGTTTCATTGATTCAAGACTATGCATATTTACCCCTCCCCCCCCCCCCCCAACAAGATATCGCTAACCCACCCTAGCAAGCGATTTCAAGGGGGTGGACTTTTTTTTACATACAAACTTAATTAATAAAAAAATTACAAAGCATTATTAAAAACAGAAAAAAAAACACTTAAAACTCAACAAACGAAAAAATGAAACATGAAGAAAAGCCTGACATAGGATAAAATATATGCAAAAAGAACCACGGGTTAAACAATGGTGAGGATTCGTGTCTATTAAGGCACAAACATTGAATACATGTTCATTATCGAATTTTTTTGTATTTGAACGTATTTAAAAAAAACTTAAATGCTCAAAATAGTTCGAGCTTCCTCTTCTTCTTCTTTTATAATGTTAATACTAAATTTTAATACTATTCCAGACTACGCGGCAGCTGAGATTGAACCTTGGCCCCATATCAACAAACTTGGGGGATTTTTCTAAAAAAATTTGGCATAAAACAAAGTAGAGGTATTTTCTCCTACCTTCAAGGCTATTCAAAAGAGTTTGTTTCTTTCCTAAAAACCCTGGGACAAGTGATTATAGCGGTCTTAGCAAACATGAAAAGTTGGACTTGAAGAAAGGTAAAAAAGAAATGAAAAAAGAAAAATTATTGAAACCAATTTAAAGACAAATTATAGACGATAGGAGTAACCAGCTACCATTTGGATGATTTAAATATACAAATAAAAATAAAAGCCGGATTGGCCAAAAAGCTAAGCTAAAAGAGAGAAACCAAACGAATCAGTGGCAAATTACATGTCATTGCTTTTGTCATAAACGATGTCTATGATCATTTGATTAATTTTCAGAATACTATTTACTTGAAGGAATTCTATTTAATCAGTTCCTTTCTTTTATAGGAATTGCTGGTATTGCGTTTATGGCAATGGGACTTTTAATTGGAGGTATGGTATTATCTAAGCTTCAACCAAGGGCAATAAACGTCCAAATTTATATGATTGTTGCTGATCTTGTCTATATAATTATTTTTGGAGTTTTTGCTTTCGTTGGCTGTGATTCAAAGCCACTGCATGGAATGCGAAGTGACAATGGCTTGTGAGTATTTATTTTTGGTTTTCTGTGTTTTAATTACTCCTTAGTTATTTTTATTTTAAGCAGACAGTATGATTAGAAATGAGAATGCCCAAGTTATTATATTTTTACTTCTCTGGATGGAGATATGGTCAAAAAAGAGTAAATCATGATAGCTTTGTTTTGCCCTTCACATCTAACTGAAACCATGTCCAAACTTGGGACTGTTCTGTCCCTGTAATATTTCGGATTCCCTCTTTCAAACGCAATTATACATGTAAACAACAGTAAAAAGAATCATGTTTCAATCACTTTCAATAGAACATAAGCCTCATGTCATGATTCAGAAGAGTTAATATTAGGAACTATTCTAATAACAGTAATTTGTTAAACTTGGTCTAAATGAAAGATTGAAGAGAAAGTGTACAACTGTGTTAAACTACTATGCGAAATAAAGGAGTTGATTAAACTAAAATATAAATATGGATTACGTTCTTCATGGAAAAAAAAATGTTTAAGTTCGAATTATGCTGCCATTTCTACCTAAAATGTTTGAAACTCCCAAAACAAAGTTTGAATGAGGGCGCTTCGTCCGCATTAACACGAAGATATTGTACAATTGACATCTTCTAAATTGCATGGCCATCAGCTTCTGCTGGACATATCCGTGAGTAATTAATACCTTACAGTCTAAAAACTGTGATACTAGAAATGTTGTAAGTAATTGTTATGCTGTTGCATCTCACCAGATGGGTATCCTATGAAAAGCATTAAAAATGACGAAACCAATAATTCAGTCAGTTTTGCACACACCGTTGGAATTGTGTCATCATCAAACTTTGGGAGAGAAACATGTATCTCGTTTTCTGCAAAGTCTGAAATCTTATTCACCAGTGGCTGAATAGAAGAAGGATTGTCATATACATAAATCAAACATGGTAAAGGGTCTAATATAGACCCTTGTGGTACACCTCACTTAATAACAACGCTTGAGAAATAAAATAGAGAGAGAAAGAGAGAGAGAGAGAGTAAGAAAGAAAGAGAGAGAACGAAAACAAGATTTCACTTCAAGCGCTGAGAACATGTTGCTAGAAATAGGATAAATCCCTATTTTTTTTAGCAATTACGCGATAGATAATTAGTTCAAAATAATTTATTATCAGAGCCAGTCAATTCATTGACAGATCTCTACGGCTACATTCGGATGAGGACAGGGATTGCAGTAATTGTTGATATACAGCTTCCGTGATTCAAAGGATATCATCTGAAAAATATTTTAATTTACCTGATATAGACTGATAAACCTCAAAATATAAAACATATTACGATGTAATAAAATTATTTTTGACTCTCAAAATGCTTAAAAGCCTAAAGATACTTTCTCAAAAATCCTTTGTCATTACTCTATCTTTTGAGTATGTTAATGGATATTTGAAGGATGGATTTCTCCTTGAGTTGCTTAAAGCCACAAAAATAGTGCCTGTTTTCCATAAAAAATATTCGAAAGAGTTAGTAGTTCAATGTTTCACCACGTGGCTTAGTGATGGTCTTAGTAAACGTCTTAAAGATATAATTGTAATTTTATATATATTAAATGGTGTTTGAGTTAATGGAGCATGGAATTCTAGTGTGTAAAGGTACAGCCAGTATAAGAGGAAGAGCTCTGATTTTTATAAGATCTTATGAAAGTAATGCAAAATTGTATTTAAATGACAAAGACTAAGCCAAACGTGAATACGATATTCAGTCCGGAGGTCCACAGAGATCTTCTCGTGGTTACTTTTGTTTTGTGAATAGCCTAATACTGTATATACTTGGATGTTTGTCTAATATTGCTGATTCAGCAAATGGTGGAGGCCCACGTTTGATTGCCAGGAAGTTGGTAGTTTTATTTGCAGATGGCAGTAATATGACGGTAGTCACAGTACCATGCTTGGATATCTCGCTCATTTCAAGAAGGGGGCACAACGGAATGAGGTAATTACGAAACAAATACCAAAAGATAGCCAAATAAATGCTGATACTGAAAATAAAAACTGCATTTTAAACCAAGGGGTAATTCCATTAAATTTGGATCAGAACTTCAGATTCCCCGTAAAGTACTATCTAGCAAGCAAAAGCCGAAAACGTCAATTTCCTTTAGAATAAATAAGCAAGATGGGTTTTTTTTCAACTGCTGTTGTTTAAGTATCAAGACCGAATCAAGACAACTAAAGTGGAGAAAGAGGTTCTTGGCTATAGTTTTTGGTTAATTCAGTGGACGTTGCATAGCATGTAATATTATTATTGAGTAAGGCCTTTTTTATATGTCACTACTTGGTCTAATTGGGTAATTTCTCTATTAACCGAAAAGTCTTAAACCAAAAGGATGTAAGGAGTCGCACCAGTGACTATAGCTTCTAAATTTGGTAGAGGTGTAGTTTAGTTCCCTCTGAAAAAACAACTCTTTTTTTATTGTATATTGTTCAGTCAATTGGACAATAATCATTCAGTCAATAAGCAGGTACTCTTTAGTAGAAACAAAATACAAACCAATAGCTTCTTTTTGTATCGAAGTTACAATAAGTGTATAACTTCCTATTGTAACTTCTTATGTTTGTTTCTTAGCTATTCTTCATCAGGGTCCTATATTCCAAATTAACCAAATTGCAAGCAGACATATTATTGACAAACACAATTGTGAGTGGTTTGGTGGTAGTACCTAATGCTTTGATAATTTATATTTTTTTAAGATATAGTAGTTGGAATATAGCTACACAGATAGTAATTATTTAGAGCTGTAAAAAAAAAGGTATTTAGTCCAGATGTGGCTAGATGGCTTCCTTGTTTTGTTTTTTTCATGGAGCTTAGAGTTTCCAGTCTTACTAGTTTCCCTTTCTATTGGTCAACATCTATCTGCCAATAAAATTGTTGTATGTGATGATATTCAGCAAAGCTTCCCTGTACCCATTGAAATTCTATTCCCACAGTGACAGCACTGGGAATCTTGAATGGACAGTCTTTAGGGACAATGAAATCCTACTATTACTACTACTACTACTGCTACTACTATTACTACTAATACTGCAACTACTATTACTACTACTGCTACTACTACTACTACTACTACTACTACTACTACTACTACTACTACTACTAGTACTACTACTAGCACTACTACTAATACTAAAAAATCACTGCAGCACCAAGCCACCTGAGGCCAACACAGCTACGCAAGCTCCTCCTCCAACCTAATCTATTCAAGACCTCCCTCTTTACACCCTCTCATGAAGTTCCCATTTCCTTTAAATCTTTATTTATAATATACTCCAAACCTAGACGAGGAAAACCTACTTTCTGTGTAGCCCCAGACGGTTGGCCAAAAAAGAAAATCTTCTGCAATCTGTCATCCTTCATCCACAGAACGTGGCCTAGTCATCTCAACCATTCTTTTATTTTAGCCTTTGAAAGTGGGATTGAACCACATTTCATCTTCACTTATTCCTAGCCTTAGTGTCTTAGTCTTCTTAACCTATTCTAGCACCCTGAATTCGCGAATACTCTAAAAATTAATTCATTCTGCTCACACTTTCATCTAATATGCTTAAATCATCAGCATAATCTAAGTCCAGGTGTGTTTTTCACCCTCTTTTGATTCCGTGGTCTCTAATTGCCTTTCCTGTGATCCTTAAAACGAAGTCCATCAAAATGACCCATATAAAGGGGGATAGAACACAACCCTGCTTAGCTCCTGATTTAATACAAAACCAGTTGCTAACCTTATTTCCTACCTTAACCGCAGCAGTATTGTTCTCGTACATAGCACAATTTACTTTAATTTATTTGTCTGGTATACCATATAAGGATAAGACCTTTGCTAACGCTCTTCTGTCAACAGAATCGAAAGCTTGCTCATAATCGATAAAACTGAGGACCAAAGGTGTTTGAAACCTAAGGGACTTGTAAATTATCAAACAGTTCAGGGTAACGAACTGTAGTAAGGAGCGACCCGGCTTAACAGTAAACGAAACTCTAAGTAAACGAATTTTGATGCTAAAAGATACATCAAAAGAATCTAATTTTCATGCTGATTTTAAATATGTAACTTTCATCAAATTTAATCTTTGTCATCAAAAGTTACGAACCTGAGAAAATTTGCCTTATTTTGGAAAATAGAGGGAAACACCCCCTAAAAGTCATAGAATCCTAATGAAAATCACAGCATCGTATTCAGTGTATCAGAGAACCATCAGCAAAAATTTCAAGCTCCTATCTACAGAAATGTGTAATTTTGTGTTTTTTGCCAGAAGACAGATCACGGGTGCGTGTTTATTTTTTTTTTTTTTTCCCCAGGGGTCATCGTATTGACCAAGTGGTCCTAGACTGTCGCAAGAGGGCTCATTCAATTCAGAAATGAAAAGTTCTAGTACCCTTTTTAAGTGACCAAAAAAATAAGAGGGCACCTAGGCCCCCTCCCACGCTCATTTTCCCCAAAGATAACGGATCAATATTTTGAGATAGCCATTTTGTTTTACATAGTCAAAACCATAATAACTATGTTCTTGGGGATGACTTCCTCCCCCATAGTCCCTGGGGGAGGGGCTGCAAGTTATAAACTTTGCCCAGTGTTTACGTACAGTGATGGTTATTGGGAAGTGTACATACGTTTTCAGGGAGATATTTTGGTCTGAGGGGTAGGGTTGAGGGGAGGGGCTATGTGGGAGGATCTTTCCTTGGAGAAATATGTTATGGGGAAAAGAAATTCAATGAAAAGGGTGCAGGATTTTTTACCATTACTATAAAAAAATAATGAAAAATGAACAATGAAAAAGTCTTTTCAATTGAAAGTAAGGAGAAGCATTAAAACTTAAAGCGAACAGAGATTATTACGCACATGAGGGGTTTTAAAAATACTTTAGCATAAAGAGCAAAGTATTTACGAGGAGATAAATAGTTCGTTCTTTATGCTAAAGTGTTTTTAGTTAATTCAACTATCTATTCTACGGCCTTTCTGATTCAGGGGTCATTCTTAAAGAATTGGGACAAAACTTAAGATTTAGTGTAAAGAGTGAGGTATTAACGAGGGGACAAACCCCCTCATATACATAATAAAAATATAAGAATATAAAAGTTTGTTACGTAAGTTAATTCTTAAGTTACAGATAATTTTTACTAATAAAAACGTTCGTTAAAAATTAAAAGTTCTAGTTGCCTTTTCAAGAAACCGAAAAATCGGAAGGCAACTAGGACTCCTTTCCCACCCCTGATTTCTCATAATCGTCTGATCAAAACTAAGAGAAAGGCATTTAGCCAAAAAAAAAAAAATTAGCAAATTTCATTTTAATAATTTATGTGCGTAGAGCCAAAATCATACAGCATTAATTCAGAAACGTTCAGGAATTAAGTAAAAAAATTAGTTTTTTTTTAACTGAAAGTAAGGAGCTACATTAAAATTTAAAACGAACAGAAATTAGTCCCTATATGAAATGGATTTTCCCCTCCACAATCCCTCGCTCTTAACGCTAAAGTTTGGCTCTTTGCCACAATTCTACTTTTTATAACAATTAAAAACTTCAGTGTAAAGAGTTTTTTATAACAATTAAAAGCTTTAGCGTAAAGAGTTTAGCGTCCAAGTTTCCAGGAGGCAGCAAGTGTGGGAGTTGTTTTTGGTTTTATGCTTTTTACAAGAGGTCAACCTCCTAAGAGGGATGAAATTTTAGTTGATCTTGCTAAAACGACTTTTAAGAATCTCATAGGGATACTTCCCAAACAAACATCTCAGCTGCATGTTGTAGCTGACCGTTAAGATGGATTATTTAAAAACATTGAGGATTGTGAAGTCGTTTCTTTGAAATACGGTCGTAGTTGTAATGAACAGCATGGAAACATGCCCGGAAAATCCTTTTCAATTCGACTGAATATGGCTCTTGACGGCTGGGAATCTATCCTGCTTGATATCCAAAGTAAAGCAAAGCTTGTAGAAGGCATGTTTGATCTGTGGACCGGTACTAGCCTCTAAGTCCTTACTTTTCTAGTGTACCTAATAAGAGGATTTGCAGATAGAACTGGAGTAGTTCAGCTGCTTCCAGGCAACCAGACTATAAACTGCGAGGTATTTGCCAATGACAAATGAGCAGCATCAAACAGTTCGTGGTAACGAACTGTAGTAAGGAGCGACCCGGCTCAATAGTAAACGAAACTCTAAAAACCGGAATATTGATGTTAAAACATACATCAAGAGAACCAGGTTTTCATGCTAATTTTAAATATATAAGTTTCATCACATTTTATCTTTGTCATCAAAAGTTACAAGCCTGAGAAAATTTACCTTATTTTGGAAAATAGGGGAAAACACCCTATAAAAGTCATAGAATATTAACGAGAATCACACCATCTTATTCAGCGTATAAGAAAACCCTGATGCAAAAACTTCAAGCTCCTATCTACAAAAGTGTGGAATTTTGTACTGTTTGCTAGAAGACAAATCACGGGTTATTTTTTTTTTTTTTTTTTTTTTTTTGTTTGTTTTTTTTTTCCATGGATCATCGTATCGACCAAGTGGTCCTAGAATGTCGCAAGAGGGCTCATTCTAATGGAAATGAAAAATTCTAGTGCCCCTTTTGTGACCAAAGAAATTGGAGGGCACCTAAGCCCCCTCCCACGTTCATCTTTTTCCCAAAGTCAACGGATCAAAATTTTGAGATAGCAATTTTGTTCCGTATAGTCGAAAACCATAGCTTCTGAGACACAACCTTCACAGCTTGACCATTCAAATTAAAACTTTCTTCATATTTATTTGCTGTTCATTGTCTACGGCAAAAAATCATCACCTCTGTCTTTTTTGTGTTAATTTCCAGTGTCTTTTTCTCTAAATATTAAGCTGTCAAATCTAATAGAGGTTGTAGCTCCAAAACGGATCTGGCGAACAAGGCAATATCATCGGCTAATAATAGCAATGATAATACTTCATTTCAAAGGTGTACAAGTGGCGCCCACCTTTTTTCAAGGTATTCGGCAAGATCATTTACAAAAATAGCAAAAAGTTTCGGTCATAGGGTACTACCCTGTTTTACGGCTTTTACATTAAAAAAAAACTCTAGATATACCGCTTTGTGCTATATTTACCACATTTCTGGTTAAACAATAAATCGAAAGAAGAACTCTTGAAAAGGGTACTTTTTTTCTTTCATAGCCAAGTTGTACTACCCCAGAAGCAGAGGTAATTAAACTACTTGTAGTACATTCAAAACCTTTGCAGACCCACCTCTAGTTTGTTTTATGGCATCTTCTACTTCTTCCTGTTGAATTTGGCGAAAAAGGTGATAATCTTCTTCCAGTAAGGGGTATTCAGTGTGATCGAAAGAGGGGGTTCAGACTTCTTCCGCCAGTTTTTCGAAATCGGATGAGGGCTGTTTTGTGCCAGAGGCTGTACCTGCTTTTAGTTTCTCAAAGAAGAGGGGCCACTCGTCCTCCTTCGGAATGCATTTGGGAGCAGTCATTTTTTTATGAAACTCTTTGCCAGAATGCCCGGAAATCATTTGTCTTATAGTAATGCGCAAGTACATTTTGTTCCCGCCATCGAAACTCTGGTTTCTTTATTTTTATCATTAGTTTATATTCTTTTCGTTTACTTCTATAATAACGGAGTAACTCCAGTTTCTCAGTTTCCTCTTTGGATTTTTTCACATATTCTAGCATCTGATTTAATTCTTCTTTTTTCCTTTCACATTCATTGTCGAAAAATGTGCTTTTTTGTTTCCCCTTTTTTTGCATCTTTTCAAGTAAAGGACTCAGTGTCAGCTCAGCAGATTTTAAAGAAACTTCATTTACATTTCCCGTATTTTCCTCAATCTCACATGCTGGGGCATTCAACTGTTGTACCATCAGCTCCGAGCAAAAATAGTCTTTTATTCGGGTCACATCTTTCTCCACCCGTGGTCGAAAAGCCGGTACTACTCGTTCCTGTTCCAAATATCTGATGCTTTAGTTTTTCTCTTTTCTGTTAATTTTTACTAATATTTATCGAATGAAAATCAAAAATTGATGAAAAATGGTCAGAATTAGCCAAATGGACTACCTCAAGGCTTTGGGATTCAGGTGCGAGCCTACTATCCACCAAAACATAATCAATAACAGTAAAATTCATTCCAGAAAAACAAGTAAACTCATCGCGTCCCGCATCAACTCCAATCCTTCCATTTCCAATGACTAGACCAAATTCTACGCAAATGCCCAACAACTTCCTTCCACATTGGTTAACTTTTCTTTTCAAATCTTGGCTCCTCCTTGGAATTTTGTAGCTTTCTGGAATCCCCAGTGACGTCAAATCATTTCTTGAAAGAGAAACATGGGCAATTTCTGGTTCTTCTGACGTGTAAGCATTTAAATCACCCATGAAAACAAAATACTCCGCACTATGTTTTATCCGTAAATATTCCAACTCATTTTCAATCAGTCCAAGTCCACGTATCTTCTTTCATATTACTACTATTCTGTGGAGCAACATATTTGCAACCTAGGACTATCTTCGATCCATCATGACACTTAAGGTTTAACCAAATAATATTCTCAGATTTACTTTCTATTCTATGACAAACTTCGAAACTTTGCTTTTCCACAAAAACCGTGACTCCGCCATAAAAACGTGCGTTACGAGAAATTTGCCGGTCAGCATGGAAAACTGTGTAATCTTTAACCGACAAATCCTCCGAAGGCGGGGACCATGTCTCAATTAAACATGTTACATCACACTTCAAAAAAGACTCATTTAGACACGGTTGTTTTTTACTCATTAGGCTTTGGACGTTCCATGGCATAAACTGAATTTGTTGTACACAGCCTACTTCCTATTCCTTGAAGTTGAAAGGGCCCCTTCGTCTATTCCTGAGTGAGCGGCGTGGGGTTTTTTTTTACCACAGCCCCGATTTGGTGGGTCACGAATTACGTTCCGACGATCCTGCCTGTGACGATCTTCGGGGCTGATTATGTCTTCTAAACCTCGTTTGCTCGGGACTCCGCTCACTCCGAGTTTCTTACCGTCTGCCTAGCTAATAGCCTGGTCGTGTTTGAAACTACCGCTACGAATTTCCAAGTTTATCTCAGATATTTGACCCCACCTTCGCTTTCCATTTCAGTATTAGAGTCAGTGTACTCTTGCACTTGAGATCGTGCTAATTTTTTTTTGTTTTTATAAAGTTTTTTTAAATGAAAGTAAGGAGCGACATTAAAACATAAAACGAACGGAAATTACTCCGTATATGAAAGGGGCTTTGCCTCCTCAGCGCCTCCCTCTTTACGCTAAAGTTAGACTCTTTCTCTTAATTCTACATTTTTAAACAGTAAAAAAGTTTAGCGTAAAGAGCTCGGCGTTGAGGAAGAAACGCATAAATAATTATAACGAAATTTGCATATTAATTTTTTTTGGCTAAATGGCATTTTCATAGTTTTGATCGAAAGATTTTGAAAAAAAAAGGACCGAGAGAGGAGGCATAGTTGCCCTCCAATTTTTGATAACTTAAAAAGGCAACTATAACTTTTAATTTTTACGAACGTTTTCATAAGTAAAAAATATACGTAACTTACGAATTAACTTACGTAGCAAACTTCTATATTCCTATGTTTTTATTGCGTATATGAGGGGGCTCAACCCTCGTCGATACCTCGCTCTTTACACTAAAGCTTAAATTTTGTCCCAATTCCTTAAGAATGACCCCTGAATCACAAAGGCCGTAGAATAAATAGTTGAAATTACTAAGAATACTTTAGCGTAAAGAGCAAGGTATAACGAGGAGGTAAACCCCTCATATGCGTAATAATTTCAGTTTATATTTGACTCTTCTCTCAATTCTTCTTTTTAAACAGTAAAAGACTTTAGCGTAAAGAGCGGGGCGTTGATGAGGAAGCAGCCTCTTTCATATACGAATTAATTTCTGTTCGCTTTAAGTTCTAATGTTGTTCCTTACTTTCAGTTAAAAAAACTTTTTTTTTTATTTAATTTCTGAACGTTTTTGAATCAATGCATGTTTTGATTTTGGCTCTCCGCAGAGGAATAATTAAAACGAAATTTGCATATTATTTTTTTGGCTAAATGGTTTTCTCATAATTTTGATCGAATGATTTTGAGAAAAAAAGACCGGGGGAGGAAGCCTAGTTGCCCTGCAATTTTTGGTTAATTAAAAAGGCAACTAGAACTTTTAATTTTTTACGAATCGTTTTATTAGTAAAAGATTACGTAACTTATAAATTAGCTTACGTAAAGAACTTTTGTATTCTCATGTTTCTATTACACATATGAGGGGGTTCGCCCCCACTTCAGTACCTCGCTCTTTACACTGAAGCTTAAATTTTGCCCCAATTCATTAAGAATGACCCCTGAATCACAAAAGCCGTAGAGTAAATAGTTGAAATTGCTAAAAATACTTTAGCGTAAAGAGCGAGGTATTAGGAGGAGGTGAGCTCCTCATATGGGTAATATCTGTTTGTTTTAAGTTTTAATGCTGTTTCTTACTTCCAGCTGAAAACACTTTTTCATATTTATTTTTTCATTGTTTTTTTTTTAAATAATGCTTTTAAATCCTGCGCTCCCTTCATGGAAATTTTCTTCCCCCATGACAAATTCTCTATGGATCATCCCTGGGGAAAAAACAAACAAAAAAACAAAAAAAAACAAACAAACAAATAAACACACATGCGTGATCTGCCTTCTAGCAAAAAATACAAAATTCCACATTTTTTTTTAGATAAGACCTTGAAACTTCTACAGTAGGGTCCTCTGATACGCTGAATCTGATACTGTGGTTTTTGTTAAGATTCTATGACTTTTATATATTTAAAATCAGCATTAAAATGCGATTCTTTTAATGTAGCTATTTGTTCAGAATTGTATTTTTTAGAGTTTTGGTTACTATTGAGCCAGGTCGCTCCTTAATTCAGTTCGTTACTACGAACTGTTTGACTACCGCTACGAATATCCGAGTTTACCTCCGATATTTGACCTCACCTTGGCTTTCTTTTCTGCGTTAGAGTCAGTGTTCTCTTGCACTTAAGATCGCGCTAATTCTTTTGTTTTATTTCTTCCATTTTTTCTAACTTTTTCTGATTCATGTTCGTACGTGAACAATTCATCGTCCACAAATATACGAGGGCCCCTGAATTTCATCTCACGGTCCTCTTTGATTGCTTTCTGCAAAAGTGGTTTCATAGCGTTGCGAGCAATTCTCTCGGCCTCTGTATAGTCTGGAGCTAGGTAGATACCGCAACTCTGAAAGCGAACCGAGTTTCACAAAATCAAATCTCGCAAATATTTAGTTGTGAACTTCAGCAAAACTGGACGGATTTCTCCCTATTTTTTAGTGTTCAAGCGGAATGTGTCATTTATGTCCCTCCAGATCTCAATCTGTGGCAAAAAGTCGGATATAGCCTCACTGATTTCCTCCGCAAGTGATCCCCTAGGTGGGCTTAGGGGTTTAAAGTTATAAAAAATCAGGTTTGACTGTTTTGCTTCTTTTTCTAATTAAATTTTAAAAACTAGTTTTTTAACTAAAACTAAGGAGCGAGATTGAAACTTAAAACGAACAGAAATTACTTTGTATATGAAATGAGTTGTCCCCTCCGCAATCCCTCGCTCTTTACGCTAAGGTTTTTAATTGTTTTAAATAGTACAATTGCGGCAAAGAGTCAAACTTTAGCGTAAGGAACAAGGGATTGCGGAGGAGACAACTCATTTCAGATACAAAGTAGTTTCTGTTCGTTTTAAGTTTCAATCTCACTCCTTACTTTCAGTTAAAAAACTAGTTTTTTTTATTTAATGTCTGAAAGTTTTTGAATTAATGCATGTTTGATTTTGGCTCTCCGCACATTAA
Organism: Artemia franciscana; assembly: GCF_032884065.1. NCBI lineage: Eukaryota > Metazoa > Arthropoda > Branchiopoda > Anostraca > Artemiidae > Artemia > Artemia franciscana. The sequence continues at coordinate 8,447,959 of NC_088871.1, forward strand.
TTATTAAAATGAAATTTGCATATTAATTCTTTTTTTGGCTACATGGCTTTCTCTTAGTTTTGATCAGACGATTTTGAGGAATAAGATGTGGGGAAGGAGGCCTAGTTGCCCTCCAATTTTTCGGCCACTTAAAAAGGCAACTAGAACTTTTAGTTTTTAACGAACGTTTTTGTTAGTAAAAAATTATGCGTAACTTAAGAATTAACTTACGTAACAAACTTTTACATTCTTATACTTTTATTATGTGTGTGAGGGGGTTTGTCCCCTCGTCAATACCTCGCTCTTTACACTAAATCTTGAGTTTTGTCCCAATTCTTTAAGAATGACCTTTGAAATTACTAAAAATACTTTAGCAGAAAGAGAGAGATATTCATCTCCTCCTAAATACCTTGCTCTTTATGCTAAAGTATTTTTAGAACCCCTCATATGCGTAATAATATCTGTTCATTTTAAGTTTTAATGTTGCTCCTTACTTTCAATTGAAAAAATTCTCATGTTTATTTTTTCATTGTGTTTTTTATAGTAATGCTAGCAAATCCTGCGCCCTTTTCATTCATTTTTTTCTCTATGATATATTTCTCCAAGGAAAGATCCTCCCATATAGCCCCTTCCCCTCAACCCCACCTTCCAAACTAAAAAAATCCCCCTGAAAACGTATGTACACTTCCCAATAACCATTACTTTACGTAAACAACGGTCAAAGTTTGTAACTTGCAGCGCCTCCCCCAGAGACTGTGGGGGAGTAAGTCATCTCCAAAGAAATAGTTTTATGGTTTTTGACTATGCGGAACAGAATGGATATCTCAAAATTTTGATCCGTTAACTTTGGGAAAAAATTAGCGTGGGAGGGGGCTTAGGTGCCCTCCAATTTTTTGGTCTCTTAACAAGGGCACTAGAGCTTTTCATTTTCATTAGAATGATCCCTCTTGCTACATTATAGGACCATTTGGTCGTTACGATGACCCCTGGGGAAAAGAAAAAAAAAAAAACAAATAAACACGCACCCGTGATCTGTCTTCTGGCCAAAAATACGAAATTCCACATTTTTGTAGGTAGGAGCTTGAAAATTTTTTGCAGGGTTCTCTGATACGCTGAATGCGATGGTGTGATTTTCGTTAAGATTCTATAACTTTTAGGGGGTGTTTCTCCCTATTTTTCGAAATAAGGCAAATTTTCTCAGGCTCGTAACTTTTGATGACAAAGACTAAATTTGATGAAACTTATATATTTAAAATTAGCATAAAAATCCAATTCTTTTGATGTAACTATTGGTATCAAAATTCCGTTTTTTAGAGTTTCGTTTACTATTGAGCCGGCTCGCTCCTTACAACAGTTTGTTACCACGAACTGTTTGACTACTCTGCGTGCCTCAACGATTCGTCTATCTTTTCTCTTATTTTCTGGATGTTTCTCTTATTTTCTCTTTTATTTTCTCTTATTTTCTGATATTTCTCTTATTTTCTCTTTTCTCTTATTTTCTGGATGTGCTCCGTGGTTTTTGATTGTGACGCCTCATTTTGTTTCATTTCGGAGCATGTAGTGTGCAGTTCTTCCGCTATCGACGCGAGCTTAGAAAGGCCCCCAAGCTGGTTTTCTATATTTTTCAGACACTCTAAAATATCCAGATTTGTTTCCTGTTGAACAGAAATTTTTGTTATTTAAAATTTACTTATCTCAAATAGGGACAGGCCCACACAAGCAGTGGTAATCACTTTGTGGTCAGTGGCCCGATGGGACGTGCCTGGCTTATTTCCCACCGTACTCTGACATCCAACGAATTTGGTCTAGAATTACACAATCAATTGCAAACAGAAAAAGTCGTACGGCAATTTCCAAGCCTTCCTTATTGCGTATATATTTCACTTATTGCGAAACTTCAATAATCACTGACAGTCATTGTATTCCAAACGTAATCTATTCCAAAGTTAAATCCTGCTTCAAAATTATTTCGATGCTCACAGGTCAAATGCCAAACGACAACTGAAATATTTCGACACAGAAATATTTCGGTGGCCATAGAGTGAAATGACCTGGCTACAGTTTTCTGCTCGGCATGTCTATCCAAGTTCTTGGGTTCATTTACTATCTGGTTGTACGTGAGAATGACCGAAGTAGTTTTCAGGGAAACTTGAAGAACTTCTGTAGATTCAACTTCTTTTTCCTTGTATTTTAATTTTAGTTGCGCCATAGCTAAACAATAGCTTAGAAAAATTGTTAGCATGTCAGTGGGGGTTATCGTCATATGGAGTTTTGTTTATTTATAAAGATGTATGTATTCTATTGTATGTATTTCAAACAGTTCGTGGTAACGAACTGTAGTAAGGAACGACCCGGCTCAATAGTAACCAACACTCTAAAAAAGGGAATTTTGATACCAATAGCTACATAAAAAAAATCGCATTTTAATGCTGATTTCAAATATATAACTTTCATCGAGATTAATCTGACCTATCAAAAGTTACGAGCCTGAGAAAATTTGCCTCGTTTTAGAAAATGTGGGAAAAAACCCCTAAATGTCATACAATCTTAACGAAAATCACACCATCAGATTCAGCGTATCAGAGAACCTTATTGTAGAAGTTTCAAGCTCCTACCTACAAAAATGTGGAATTTTGCATTTTTTGCCAGAAGACAAATCACGGATGCGTGTTTATTTGTTTTTTTGTTTTCTTTTTTTTCAGGGGTGATCGTATCGACCCAGTCGTCCTAGAATGTCACGGGAGGGCTCATTCTAACAAAAATTAAAAGTTCTAGTGCCCTTTTTAAGTGACCCAAAAAATTGGAGAGCACTTAGGCCCCCTCCCACGCTCATATTTTCCCAAAAGTCACTAGATCAAAATTCTGAGATAGCCATTTTATTCATCATAGCCAAAAAACCTAATAACTATGTCTTTAGAGGCGACTTACTACCCCGCAGTCTCCATGGGAGGGGTTGCAAGTTACAAACTTTGACCTGTGTTTACATATAGTAATGGTTACTGGGAAGTGTACGGACGTTTTGAGGGTTTTTTTTTGGTTTGGGAGGGAGAGTTGAGGTAGGGGGGGTTACGCGGGAGGATATTTCCATGGAAAAACTTCTCATGGGGGAAGAGACTTTCAATGAAGGGATCGCAGGATTTTTTTGCATTATTTAAAAAAAAAGGAAAAAATAAATATGAGAAGTTTTTTCTACTGGAATTGAGGAGCAGCATTAAAACTTAAAACGAGGAGAAATTATTGCGCATATGAGGGGTTTACCTCCTAAGCATTTTTTGTAATTTTAACTATTTATTCTACGGCCTTTGTGATTCAAAGGTCATTCTTAAGGAATTGGGACAGAATTTAAGCTTTAATGTAAAGAGCAAGGTATCGACGAGGGGTGAACTCCCTCATATACGCCATAAAAATATACGAATGTAGAAGTTCGTTACGTAAGTTAATTCGTAAATTACGTATAGTTTTTACAAATGAAAATGTTCGTAAAACAAATAAAAGTTCTAGTTGCCTTTTTAAATAATCAAAAAATTAGAGGGCAGCTAGGCTTCCTCCCTCTCTCATTTTTTCTCGAAATCTTCCGATTAAAACTATGAGAAAGCCATTTTTCCAAAAAGAAAATTAATATACAAATTTCATTTTAATTATTTATGTGCGGAGAGCCAAGATCAAAACATGCATGAATTAAAAAACGTCCAAAAATTAAATAAAAAAAAAAGTTTATTTAAATGAAAGTAAGGAGCGACATTAAAACTTAAAACGAACAGAAATTACTCCGTATATGAAAGTGGCTTTTCTTCTTCAACGCCCCGCACTTTACGCTGAAGTTTTTTCCTTTTTAAAAAAGTTGAGCTAAGAGAAAGAGTAAAACTTTAGCGTACAGAGGTAGGCGTTGAGGAGGAAAATCCCCTTTCATATTCGGAGTAATTTCTGTTCGTTTTAAGTTTTAATGTCGCTCCTTACTTTCATTTAAAAAAACTTGTTTTTTTTATTTAATAACCTAATAAACCAAAACTGTTCTCTGCTTCCTATTTTATACATTTGTCGGTTAATAAAGTAACACTTCTGTGAAAAAAAATCTGTTGTGACTTGAATACAAAAAAAAAAAATACCCTCCCGATTCAACAAACTGATCAATAAACCCAAAACACTGAATAAGTTGAAAAATCCTCAAACAAGCTTTCTTGGTTTGATGAAGAATTAAGTCATGCAACATAACACGCATTGGATTGTCACAATTGATACTATAGAGCAAAGCTATGAAAATTGTATTATACAGGTCTTGTTTTATCCCATAAATAGCCAATAAATGCTTTAATTTATACATTTTCTAGCATTCCATGGGAGGAGGCTGTGACCCTGCATCAGAGGGCACATCTGTCACTTTCTATCCTTGTTACGAATATTAGTGAGTGGTCAAGTCCTTTCTGAATATACCAGTCCTTCTTTTAGCTTTCATATTTTCATCTTTATGTTTATTTTAGAATAAATCCAATATCAGATTGTAATATTGACTGTAGTTGTGAAGGTCTCAGATACTCACCAGTGTGTTCAGAAGATGGAGAGATGAATTTCTTTTCACCTTGTCATGCAGGCTGTAAGGAAAATAGTATTGATTCAATGGGCAAAAAGGTAAGCTGTTACTGATTTCAAATTAAATATCTAAACAAATGAAAAAAAGCTGAAATTCTATCATTTCTTAAAAAGCAAAAAAGTTGGGCTTACTATAAAACAGTCTGTGGTAACGAATTGTAGTAAGGAGCGACCCGGGTCAATAGTAACCAAAACTCTAAAAACGGAATTTTGATACCAATACTTACATCAAAAGAATCTAATTTTTACCCTGATCTTAAATGTATAAGTTTCACCAAGTTTAGTTTTACCCATCAGAAATTACGAGCCTGGAAAGATTTGCCTTATTTTAGAAAATAGGGGGAAATAAGATTCAACGTATCAGAGAACACCAGTGCAGAAGTTTCAAGCTCTTATCTACAAAATTGTGGAATTTTGTGTATTTTGTCAGAAGACAGATCACGGATGCTTTGTTCAACATAGTCGGAAAACCCAATAGCCAAGTGTTTGGGGACGGCTTAATCCCCCAGAGTCCCCAGGGGAGGGGCTGCAAGTTATAAACTTTGACCATTGTTTACATATAGTAATATTTATCGGGAAGTGTACAGACGTGTTAAGGGGGACTTTTTCGTGTTGAGGGGGGGGCAAGGCAAAGGAGATCATGTGGGATGATTTTTCCATGGAGGAATTTATCATGAGGGGAGAGAATTTTCATGAAAGGGGTCCAGGATTTTCTAGTATTATTTTTAAAAAATGAGAAAACTAATAACAAAAAAGGTTTTTCAACTGGAAGTAGGGAGCAGCATTAAAACTTAAAACGAATAGAAATTAATACGTATATAAGGGGTTTGTCTCCTCCACAATACTTCTCTCTTTGCGCAAAAGAACTTATAGTAATTTCAACTATTCATTCTACGGCCTTTGTGATTCAGGGGCCATTCTTAAGGGGCTGGGACAAAATTCAAGCTTTAATGTAAAGAGCGAGGTATTGACAAGGGGACGAACCCCCTCATATACGTAATAAAATATACAAATATAGAAGTCCGTTACGTAAGTTAATTCGTAAATTACGAATGTTTAATACTTAAAACAACGTTCATAAAAGCAACAAAAAGTTCTGGTTGCCTTTTTAAGTAACCAAAAATTGGAGGGCAACTAGGCCTTCTCACCGACCCCTTTTTTTTAGCAAAATCGTCCAATCAAAACTATGAGAAAGCCATTTAGCCAAAACGATATTTATGTACAAAAATCGTTTTCATTATTCATGTGCGGTGAGTAAAACTCTGAACATGTATTAATTCAAAAACGTTCAGAAATTAAATAAAAAAAAGTTTTCTCAACAGAAAGTAAGGAGCTGCGTTAAAACTTAAAACAAACAGAAATCATTCCGTATATGAGAGGGGCTGTCCCTTCCTCAATGTTCCGCTCTTTACGCTAAAGTTTGACTCTTTCTCGCAACTCTACGTTTTAAAACAGTAAAAAATTTTAGTGTAAAGTGTGGGGCATTCAGGAGGGGGCAGCCCCTTTTATATAGGGAATAATTTCTGTTCGTTTTAATTTTTAATGTGGCTCCTTACTTTCATTTGAAAAACAATGCTGTTTTTTTATTTAATAAGTGCCAAATTCGAGATGAATTGTTTTTCTTTAAATTAATAGTAAATTTCCTCTTTGTTCTGTGTTCGTTTCTGAATGAGCAAACACATCAGAAGTGCAAAGAAGTTACATAGAAAGCTATAGCAGTCTTGTTTAAAAGACTAGCAGTTCCATTTGTGTGTTTGTTTTTTTTTTCCGAAAAAGCAACTATACTGTTTCCAAAAAAATTAGAATCAAGAACTAACTATAAATCAAAGGATTGAGATTAAAAGTGATGACACTTTGTTAAAAAAAAGAATAATCTTATCCTTTGTGTGTGCCATTTTTTGTGTGTATCAGTAGCTGTCATTTTTAAAAGAAACTATCACGGTCTCACTATAATTCCAAAGAATAGAAATAGAAAATTATAACGCTGCTTTTTAAAGAACAGGTTTTGTTTTAACGAAACCCCATGTTTTCTCTGTTCTTTTACGAAAGAGCAGCTCTCATTTCTAAAAAAGAAGTTATCACTAGCTCACTCACAATAAGTGCAAATAATGACAATGCAAATTGTGATGCTCTTGTTTGAAAAAAAAAATCTCCTTTTTTTCTTCAGCCAAGTAACTATCATTTCTAAAAAACATCTCCTAGACACCAACTATCAAGAAATCACAATAATTACGAAGAATAGAGATTGAAAATTACAACACTCTTATTTAAATGAATAGCGATTTTTGGGAATGAATTTCTGAAAAATTCATTCCCAAGGAAGTATTTATCACAAGCTTGAAACTACCACTTTGAAATTTGTAGACTCCTTGTTTATAAGAACAACAATTTTTTGCTTCGTGTCCTTCCAAAAATATTTTTTAATTTTACATAAACGATATTAACAACTTTTAGATCTACACAGACTGCAGCTGCCTAGCATTCTTTAATAGCACAAGCAACGCTTGGTCAAATGGATCTGTCACCAGTGGCATCTGTGATGGCAACTGCATGACGATATTCTATATTTATGTGTTGTCTAAAGGAATCCTGCAATTTTTTGCTGGTACCGCAAGAGTTGGTGGAACAATAATAAATTTTAGGTAACGTATTATACTCCTAGCGCATTAAACTTTTAACTTATATTTTTAACTTTTAACTATTATTTATGTGCAATCTAAAGGAATCCTGCAATTTTTTCTGGTACATACCGCAAGAGTTTGTAAAACAATAATAAATTTTAAGCGAGGGTATTATACTTCTAGAGTATTAAACTTCTAACTTATATGTTTAACTTTTAACTAATATCTATGTGTTATCTAAAGGAATCCTGCAATTTTTTGCTGGTACCGCAAGAGTTGGTAAAACAATAACAAATTTTAGGTAAGGGTATTATACTTTTAGGGTATTAAATATTATAGTTAATAGTTAATTAGGGTTTAATAGTTAATACAAACCAATGCAACTCTAGCAATCACAGACTAATAGGAGTTACAAATTGTTCTTATGTCATGGGTTCTTCGCCTTAGTTATTAGACAAAGATTCCACTTCTCTTATATATTCAGTAATTAGACCAGTGTAGCTAATTCTCTTATGTAAACCATTTTCAATTGCGCTTCAAACGTATTAATTTTTCAATATTAAATGTAAGAACAGGTCAGCTTATGGCACATAAGCTGATCATGAATGATCACATGAATGATCATATTCATGAATGATCATGAATATGTGATCATGAATGATCACACTAGGTGGCTGAATCTTTTCCAATTGATTTTAATTTATAAATACTGTCATATAGAATGTAAGATTTCATTCTTTGATTTTACCGGTGACGATACTGGGTTTTAACCCACTGTAACCAATTGCTGTACTTGTAACCAATTAAAGAGTGAACCTCAATCTATAGTAGCCAACAATTGAAAAACACAGCCAAAGAGCAACAGCTAGTCAGAAAAAAGTGCAATCTGTAGCTGATTCAGGAATTACTTCTAAAGAAAGATAAAATCTTAGTCTTATGCATCGTAGTGGTCTCTCAAAACATTAGGTCTAATCTACCTGTCCAGTGAAAAAAAGCATATCTATATACAAGTATATTTGTGCTAGAAAGAACCGTTTCTGTGGTAAGGTGTTCACTCGTGCTGGCATAAGGAACAGTCTCTCGCACAAACTTATTTGTGAAGTATTAAATAAAAAAAAAAAACAAGTTTTTTTTAACTGAAAGTAAGGAGCGACATTAAAACTTAAAATGAACAGAAATTACTTCGTATATAAAAGGGGCTGCCTCCTCATAACCCCCTGCTCTTTACGCTAAATTTTGACTCTTTCTCTCAACTCGTCTTTTTAAAATAGTAAAAAAAACTTTAGCGTAAAGAGCGGGGCGTTGCTGAGGAAGTAGCCCCTTTCATATACGAAGTAATTTCTGTTCGTTTTAAGTTTTAATGTTGCTCCTTACTTTTAGTTAAAAAACTAGTTTTTTTATTTAATTTCTGAACGTTTTTTTCGCAGAGGAATAATTAAAACGAAATTTGCATTTTGTTTTTTGGCTAAATGGCTTTCTCATAGTTTTTATCGAATGATTTCGAGAAAAAAAAGAGCGAGGGAGGAAGCCTAGTTGCCCTCCGATTTTTTGGTTACTTAAATTTTTACGAATGTTTTTATTAGTAAAAGATATACGTAATTTATGAATTAACTTACGTAACGAACTTTTGTATTCTCATGTTTTCATTACGTATATGAGGGGGTTCACTCCCTCGTCAGTGCCTCGCTCTTTAAACTAAAGCTTAAATTTTGTCCCAATTCATTAAGAATGACCCCTGAATCACAAAAGCCGTAGAATAAATATTTGAAATTACTTAAGATACTTTAGAGTAAAGAGCGAGGTATTAGGAGGAGGTCAGCCCCTCAGATGTGTAATAATTTCTGTTCGTTTCAAGTTTTAATGCTGCTCCTTAATGAAAACATTTTTTCATATTTATTTTTTCATTGTTTTTTTAAATAATGCTAACAAATCCTGCGCTCCCTTCATGGAAATTTTCTTCCCCCATGATAAATTCCTCGATGGAAAGCTCCCCCAACATATCCCCCTTTTCTCAATCCCTCCCCTAACCAAAAATCCCCCTGAAAACGTCTGTACACTTCCCAATAACCATTACTATATGTAAGTACAGGTAAAAGTTTGTAACTTGTAGCCCCTTCCACGGGGACTGTGGGGGAGTAAGTCGGCCCCAAAGACTTATTTATAAGGTTTTTCGACTAGGTTCAATAAAATAGCTATATCAGAATTTTGATCCGTTGACTTTGGGAAAATAATTAGCGTCGGAGGGGGTCTAGGCACCCTCCAATTTTTTGGTCACTTAAAAAGGGCACTAGAACTTTTCATTTCCGTTAGAATGATCCCTCTTGCGTTTTTCTAGGACCACTGGGTCGATACGATCACCCCTGGGAAAAAAAACGAAAAAACAAACAAACAAACACGCATCCGTGATCTGCCTTCTGCCAAAATTACAAAATTCCACATTTTTGTAGATAGGAGCTTGAAACTTCTACAGAGGGGTTCTCTGATACGCTGAATCTGATGGTTTGATTTTCGTTAAGATTCTATGACTTTTAGGTGATGTTTCTCCCTATTTCCTAAAATAAGCAAATTTTCTCAGGCTCGGAACTTTTGATGGGTAAGACTAAACTTGATGAAACTTATATATTTAAAATCAGCATTGAAACGCAATTCTTGATGTAGATCTTGATATCAAAATTCCATTTTTGAGTTTTGGTTACTATTGAGCCGGGCCACTCCTTACTACAGTTCGTTACCACGAACTGTTTGATGCCTCTGGTGAGGATGTCAGTTGTCTTGATGTAAGGCCCAGTCCCTTCTGTAAAGAATTACAGACAAAAATAGTGTAGAGTGATGCTGAAAATTGTTTGCATAATGCTTCTATAAATTTTGAAGTCAGTTTGCTGGTATCAAATTCAGAAACTAAGATTTTTTTCTTCCTTGTTTCTTTTTGAATGACAAGATATAATTTAGTAACAAGATATATTTTAATGACAAGCTGATAAGTGACAAGAAATTATTCTGTTCCTGAATGACAAAATGGGTGATTTTTCACATTTTACCTTCTTCTCTCTATTTTCTTGCAGGTGTGTTGACCCAAAGGATAAGGCAGTTGCACTTGGACTTGGAACCTTCTTGCTGAGCATATTTGCCTTTATTCCGGGTCCTATTGTATACGGAATCTTAATTGGTGAGAGTAGTTTACTTAACTAATTAATATTATCATTTAATTATATTATAAAGAATATAAAAAGAATAATGCCTACCTCCCCATATCTGCACATGCGTTTTTTAGGTAGTATGGTATTTTTATTTTTCCTAAATTATCAAAAGATAGTTTTATATGTTCAAAATCTTTGAAATCATATTCAAGGTAATCTCATTCGTTGAAAATGGAACATCATCCTATGAGTGACCTAATGCATACAAATCAAAATGAAGTAAAGGTTGACTTTCACTAAGATTTTGATCTGATAGAAATGAAATAAATTGCAAACATTGCTTACCAAAATTGTTCTTGCTATAAAACTGCAAAAACAGTTGAAAAAAACTGAACTTCATTAAGAAAAAAAAATTATAAGGGAACAATAAAAAAAATCGCAAATGTGGCAGAGTTTCTGCTTAAGCTCAGTAATTCATCTCATGAATTTTGCGATTGCTGCATGACATAAATTAACATGAATTGTGATACTTATGTAACTTTAAGAGTCAAGTAATTTCTTATTTTTTGGATCTATCTTATGCAGAATGTTTATTCTTTTCTTTCTTGATATACTTGACGGCTATTAAACCTACCAGATATATCTATTTATTTTCTGTATCGAACTTAGAACATGGGCGATGTGCTCTTTACAACAGAAGATTTACATAACAAATCTCTAACATGAGTACCACTAAACTTTGAAAATCGAACATTATCAACAAAGTCATAGGTATGTTTAGAAGAATTACACTGATATTATCTCCAAGACTACGTTAGATGACATTTATCAGAAAAAAAAACTATTTGCTATTTGTGCGTTTTGACTATACTGAGCATTTTTAACATATATTGTTTATCAATGGTAAACAATATTTGTTTTGGATAATTTAGACGATATTAAAGAGCAATATCAATAGTAATAGGAATGTGTTTCCGATTTACTGATGTGTAACACGGTATAAATATATATGAATACTACACTTTATATATACCTATACTGAGTGTGCCAATTACTACTAGTACTAAAACTGGAAACTCACCGTATCACCAAATCTCTTGAAGCCAACAGAGGCTTCAGGCTTCAGGGCATTCCTCTACTACGTAAATCTATTCAATACTTCACTCTTTACCCACTCCCGCGCAGTTTTTCGTTATATTAACTTCTTTCTTATAGCCTCTTTTCATCCCAATCATGGAGGAGCTTCTTTTGCTTGGCCCAGATGGCCCAAGATTTGGCTTGGACCCAGATGAATGGCCAAAAGCCATCCTTAATTAGGCGAAACTATGGCCTTATTTACAGTTTTATGACCGTAGATTAGTCATGACCTCCTAGTTATAACCTTTCTTTGATTATAATCTAAATAATTCAGCAGCACCTTTCAGAAAGCATATTGCTCAGTATAAGGTTAGTAAAGTGAGGATCTGAAACTATCCTTAAGTAATTCCTCTTTGAAAAAGATTCAATAGAAATTCTTCTGCTTTTCGAAGCACCTGTATTTCAGAATCAAAATTGACCACAATCATGATCGTGGCTTCTAATGCTCTGAATTTTGTTCCCTGACTTTCTTTTATATCCTTCCAAACTTTAATCTGCTGCGAAAACCACTCTGCACCTTAGCTATTCTACTTTTTAAAATCTCAATGCATCCAGTGTTTTCACTAATAATACTGACCAGGTAAATGAACCGCTTCATTGATTTTCTCCTAACCCTACCATCACCTGTTCGTCCTCAAGTATTCATAGTCTAAGCGAAATGGTCTTTATAACATTAATTTTGGATCCTAAAAGTAAATCTTGGATTGTCAAAACCTCCTTCCTTTTGCCAATATCTTTGATTTGAGACGTTCAAATCGTACGAATAATCTGAGCCTATGAGAATTTTGACTTACAATTTGATTGCTTTTTTCCTGTAGCCTTTGCAACGTTCCTTAGGTTAAAGCTCGTCTAAATAATCAAAATACACAGGGAAAGGACACAAACCTTTTTATCTCCTAGTTTCACCTTGAAACTGCTTACTTCTGAGTTTACATTCTCAGAATTCTTTCTAAATATTTTAAAATCGATGATTTAATCGAACAATGGGATCTTAAAAATTCACCTCTGCGATTTTTATTGCTGGGTCACCTACAAATGTTGTAATAATGAAGTACCAGGGAGATAAAGTCTTAATGCATCAACACACACTAGAAATAGAAGTGATTCCACAACATATCCTTGAGGGACTCCACATTTTACTTGAGATGCAACACTTGTGGTGTCATTAATTACAACCCACATAATTTTTCAATGCATATAAATTATAATTACTTAAGACGATCATTCTGGATATCCAAATAGCTACGTTTACGTTGTCAAAATTCTTTTTGAAATTTTTAATTAAATTTTTTTAAATGGTCTTTTCACTTTCAAATACCCTATTAATTAAGTCAACCAAACAATATATTGCATGACTTTTAGAGGGATCTTATCTAAATCTAAACTGAATATTGCAGAGTAGGTCCAGCGACGTTGGTTTCAAAATATTAGTTTATGTTTAACTTTCTCAAAAGTTTTCGAAAATAATAGTATGTTTGATATTGTTCTTCAATTAGTCACCTATTACTTATTCCCCTTATATGCAGTGGTATTACTCTTGTCTCCTTTAAAGTATCTGGAAATTAGCCCTTTTCCACGGAAAGAATAATCGTAATAAAATACATTACATTGAATAATAGGCTACAGCTTTAAAAGCTTTAAAATTTATGCCAGCAGGGTCCGACTTAATACTATGAATAACATATTCTAATTTCAGTATAGTACAAGGCTCAATACTCATAGCGTTTTTAGACCCTATTTCATCAATTAATATTCCAATCATATGTAAACTACAAGACTGAGCAATGTCTTTTTTAATAAAAGACCCTATATTTGAAAAATATTTGCTAAACTCACCAGCAATATCCTTTTGTTCACTAAATTAGATTACATATATTTACTATTCTTATGATCACCCTTTGATGCACCATTAATAATCTAAGGGGTACCTTTCACATTACTATAATTGTCACTAAACTTTTCAGAATAATAACTCCAAATATCCGCAGAGAATTCACCGTTTTCTTCGCTTGCTTGGACTATTCCAGGTTTTCTTGCGTACTATATTCCAGAAACAAGCCATAAACCTTGATTCTTTGTTTAATTCTTTCTATTATTGCAGCATTAATCTGAGGTTTTCTTGAATCTCTTCTTCACAACTTTTGTCAGGGAAAAAGAACCATAAACTGTTAAAAAATATTTGAAACTTATCAAAAAGCGACTGACATTTTTTCTGTCTAAGACAATATCCCATTACCTAAACTAATAGCGTCTTAAAATCGTCTGAAACTAGAATGATTATACTAACAGTCTTTTTTTGTACAGATAATGCTTGCCTCCTGTGGCACAAGGATGAATGTGGAAAGCCAGGTCATTGCTGGGTCTATGACCCAGTTAACTTTAGATTTATTCTTCATTCTGTTACAGCTGGTGAGTCCCATTTATGAATACTTCCGTTGCGGCCTAATTCTCACTGGTAAAATTTATTGGTACTATTCACTGGTAATATTTATTCGTAATATCAACTGGTAACATACACCGGTAATATTTTGTATCACACTTAATTGTTGCAGGAACCTTGTATGGCATAGATTTGTATGACGAAACGCTTGTTTTTATAAGTGATCCATCACCAGGCTCATCATCCATCTTGATGAGTCCGAGATGTCTTATCGCACATCCTGATTTAGAAGTTGTGACCTACAACCGTGACGACAAGCTGAAGAACATTGACATAATGCAGAAATTACTTAGTTCCCATCATCATAGGCTTGCAGTGTACCTTAAGAATTTGCCATTTAGGATCAGGTGGAGCTCTCTATACTGCTTTGCTTGTACTTTCTTATTTACTTAAGTATTTATTGTGGTTTTTCTTTGAGCAATGGCTCTTTTTCGCACTGCAGTTTGATTCTCGTCCTTTACTACAGTCTGCAGTCTTAGCTAAAATGGGCTTAGTAAAATACAAGAAATAGGAGAAACGATATTGAAAAACAGCTACCAAAGAAGAATTTTGAAACATAAACGGGGTCGGATTGCCTGAAATAAAGCAATATATAAATCTTGTCTAAAGGCAAAATATTTAGAAGAAATAATTTAAAGAGCAAAAAAGCGAGATTTTAGGCCAGGAAAATTCACTCATGAGATGACTAGGAGACGTTCTGCGGATGAAAGATGACCGATTGCAACCACCTAGGGTGTAACAAAAAGCAGATCGCCCCCAAATATGATGGGAGGATTTCGCAAAGAAATTCTAAGGGCATTAGAAGCTTCCTGGGAGGGTGTAAAGAGGGAGACTTTGAATATATTGGGATGGAGGAGAAGCATGCGTAACTGTGTTAGCCTCAGGGCGATTAGTGCTGCAGTGAATTGTTAGTGGCATAAGTAGTAGAGATTCGTTGAACAAAAATATACCACAAAGTTAGAGGTCTTATTTGAAATTTTAAAGACTTCTGAGATAATTACTAGAACCTGTTTTCTAAGATGTTATCAAAGGAAGATTAGACGGGCAATATATGCTTTAAGACACTTTGATCCTCCTGATCCCCTTTCCCTACTGATCTTCCCTTTGAGAACAGCTTAGCAAGTATTTATTGGTAGTTGTTTCATATTTTGAACATCATAAAAATAAACATGGTATTTAGGCATAGCAGAAATCAACTATAATTAACAAAGCGTCCTTATCCTAAAAAAAACATTGAATCTTGACTTAAAGAAAAAAATCAAGAAGAAGTAAGCCGATAAATAACAAAAAAGTAAAGAATTTTGACTTTAGAAAAAGAAACAAGGCATAAGAAAATTCATTTGAAATTTTACTGCTCAATATAAAACGTCATGTGCCGTTAACTTAGTATTCAAAATGTTTAACTTAAGACCTCACATCATTAAAAAAGGCCCCTTCGGGGAAGATTTACCATTTAATATTGTTGCTATTTAAGTGCAAGCAATTATTATCATTAGTGTAGTTTCATCTGCGATGTTATTATAAGTATTTCTTTTATCCTTATCTTTTTCTATTATTACTTTTAATATTACTATCATTCTTATAAAAATTACTTGGTTATTTTATATAATTACATAATTATGGTTATAAACACAATTAAAGCAAAGATATGATCACTGGGGAATAGCTGAGAAAAAAGTTTTTTTGTTATCTAGGATGAATATGCGAAATTAAAAATGGTTTTGAATGAATCCGAACAGCAAAGTCAAAAGTCCTAGAAAAAGTATTTAAGGTAATGATGCACAAAATGATTAGCAACGTGATTTGCAGCCAGGACACACGAGAAAACCAGCATCACAACGAGTCCCAAATGAAAACAATGGACAAGGAAATCTACGGTTACGAGTTTAGTAACAGGGATAATCAAATTGACTCGTAAACGAGATCTGCTCTTAGAAGAGGAGCAAGATTGAGAATCACAATTCAGTCCCAGGAAAAAAAGACAATAAAATGATTGATTCTTTGATTCAAATTTCTTCATTCAATTGAAATTTTTGACACCTCAAGACTTAAAAGGAACAATAACACGATGATTATGCTAATTCGGAATTATGTAATCAAATATGCATTAGCCCGTCGCGAGCTGATTGCCAGGGCTAAAGAATAACTCTGCAATTATGCTATTGCGTAATTAAAATATTTCAGAAATTATTATGGAATAAGGAGTTTGTTATTTTAGCGTCTGTAAAGGATAGACATGGAGGAGGAATTGAATTTGCTGTGGGATTTCCAATGCAAAATTAAGTTATTTGATAATGCATAGGCATTGGAACATTTCTGGTTGTTACTGAATAACATAACAACACAAAACAGAAATATAACGACTTTGGAAAAGCTGGTAAAGAAGTGTTTTAGATAACTATGACGTCATGCAAAATTAGACTTGATTTAGATTGAGCCCGAATAGTTAAACCAAAAGGCATAGAAAAATGTCTGAAGTAATGATGCAGGAAAATGAAGTGGAACAAGGTCTACGGCTAGAAAACATCAAACAAAAAGCATCACAGGGGATCTCAAGTGAAAAAAATGGACAAAGAAATTTGTGTTTACAAGATAAGTGACAAGGATGATCACATCAAATCGTTAACGAAATCGGCAGTTAAAAGAGAAGTAACAGTAAGAACCATAACAAGCATCAAGAAAAAAAGATTGAATAAAACAGAATAAAAGAAGAATAAAACAGATTATTCTTTGTTACATTAACAGGAAGATTGGAAATGAATTTACACCAGACATTCTTAATTCAATGTCCTGTGGTGGCACAGTGGATTTGACTTTAGCTTGGTAATACGGGACCCAGAGATCGAATCACGCTGCAGGAATGCACTGCAGGGCCGACGCAGGGACCTTAGTAGTCAAGAAGCGTCGTTAATTCTTAAATAATAAAATCTTAATTCAATTGAAATTTCTTATGACACTTCAGTTTATCCATGTTGGCCGCAATTTTCTAGTTTGCAGTGGAGAAAGCTTGTTGGCCTCGCTCTTCGGTACTTTAGATATACTGAGAAGGAAATATGCAAGAGAAAAAAATGGTCGGCTGTTCGTAGCCTTTTTAGTCTTGAAAAGTATGTTTGATTCAGCGAATAGGAGGTTGTTAATAGAAAGTCTATTAGAAGTAGGTTTGCCGTCTTGCTTTGTAGCAATAACAGCAGATATGTATCGGAGGGTGAAATTTGTTGAGAAAGTTATGGAAAATTTTTCTAGACTGGTTACATTTCAAGTTTGTGTGAAATAAGGATTTACTTTATCTCCCTGGCTTTTCTCCTTGTTTGTCAATGATTTAGATAGTTGTATGGAAAATAATGGAGCCTCTTATGTATCATTGGATTGGTTTGGCCTATCATGTATGTTATTTGCGGATGACATAGCTCTAGTGGCGGATATGTAGAGATAATGTCCAGAAGCAATTAGATGTAATAAAAAATTATTTTGAAGAAAAATTTAGAGTTGAATGTTAAGAAGTCTGTAGTATTAATATTTAGGAGCAAAGGGACTGTTGAATCTGATGTTCATTTTAATTTTGGAGGAATTAGGCTAGAGGTTAAAGAAGAATTTGTTTATTTGGGTGTTAAGTTTAGTGTATTAAGGGGTATGTCTAGGCATATAGATGATTGTAATTTAATAGGTAACAAGCTAATAAATATGATTTTGAGAATTAATTTTGGTCAGCTTGCTGACAAGAGGATCCAGAAAAGAGTTTTCCAAACTAAAGTAGCTTCTAGTCTACATTGGGGTTCTGAAGTTTGGGGTTCTGAAAAAGGAGCCAAGCTAGAAGTAGTTCAGCTAAGATATTTTAAGAGAATCTTAGGCTTGAAGGATTTATTTAGTTCAGTGGTACTGAAAGGAGATTTAGGGCTTTTTACCTTAAGGAGTGCTAGATTGGTTAGAATTGTAAAATTTAGGGAAAAAATAATTAGATTATCTATAGTTCGACTTCTTAAAGGAGCTTACTTAGAGAGTTTGAAGGACGTTAGACGTAATTCGTGGCCAAGTCAGGTCAAATACTGGACCTTTGTGGCGTTTCGGAGGTGTGGAATGAAGGAAAAGGCCCATTTGGTGAAAGCGTGTCAGTATGGAAGGAAATCCAGCGAACCTTAAATGACCAAGAAATCCAAGAATGGCAAGCCCATAAGGACCAATCTAGATCTTTGAGGTTCTATTCCCAAGCTAAAGATTGCTGGGGGGAGAAGGTTTGTTTCAAATTTGGATTGAACAAAGAGGATTTGAAGAATTTGTTATCGTTAAGAGGGGATAGTTTGGATTTAAGTGAGAGGAGGAAAGTTTTGGGAAAGTTCAGGCTGCCAGCTGGACCTTATTTATGTTTTAGTGTGGATGGGTGAATGAAAACTTATTTTATTTTGCATCCAAGCTTGAGGAGCTGTCTGAATTGCAGAAGGAATGTTTTGGACGAAAGTATGGGAGTGAATGTTGGCCAACTGAGCGGATGGCTAAGAGGAACGCATAGGCTATTAAACAGTTGAGCAATTTTCTTCGTTTAGGGATTGAACATAGGGAATTATGTTTGAGTAGATAGCTTGTTAGGTGTATTGTTGATGTATAGTTGTATTCTGTTCTGTTCTTTTGTTGTTCTTTTTCATTATTTGATTTATATTATCTGAAGCTGTATTTTGTTCCTGAGTTTTGTTTGTAGACTTTATTCTGTGTTGCTATGGCCCGCAGGCTTTTTTGCAATATATCTTATCTTCATAGCTTAAAACTAAAGAATAACGCGATGGTTATAAAATTACGACGTGCCAAATTCTGGGGTCCGGATGAACCCCTTGCTCCTATTAAAATATATTTCATAATTAGAATGAAAATTGCATTACTCTATCATTTTTTTTTGTAACAATAAAATCTTTACATTTTCTTTTATCGATATTATCTGTAAATTATCTTTGATAATTTTTGCTGTAATTAATAATTATGTATATCTGCATGGTTCACATGAATGGTTCTTGCCCCCCCCCCCCCCGAAGAGATGTCAGTCCCCGAGGAGATGGAAAAAACCCTTCCAACGATCCACCTGCCACAACTTCTGCGCCTGGCTAAAGATAGATACTCACATAGACACTACATAACAACATGGAAAATTGAACCCACAATGATCTTCAAGGATCGACAAGACTTAGGTCAAGTAAGTTGAACCAAAGAAGAATTACAGAGACGTAAGCTCAAAAATAAGACGAAGAGAATAATAAAAACAAAATTGCGAAAATAAAATTACCAACAATGAAACATAATACGAAAGTATTAACTGGCCGTAAAACGGTATAATACTATAAGTAATGTAAGATTATAGTTTTATCACCAATTATTATCAATTACGTTTGCCTAGTGTAGATTATCAGAAGAACAAAGCACCTAAGGTACATAGTCGTAATAGTCCGCATGGAAAGAGTTTTAATAATTACGAATTAATAAACAAACATGAACCATGCATGAAACAATGACCACAAACCGCTTAGATGCATCAACCGATCTTGGTATAACAACACCTCAGCAAGTTACTGAACTTAATTAAAATAAAATCAAGGATACCTATTTATTAAGCAATCAGTAAGATTTTTCAGCAGTAAGAAGGTAAGAAATTTACGAATAAAATCTTCATAAGGGAACTAGCACTGGAAAAGAGGATTCGACTGAATGGCGTGTATTCAAGAATTACACGGCAATATCTTAAAGCAGTACTTACCTAGTGGATTAATAGCTATTTATGTGTCTTCGTTTTGTATTTATTAAAATCAATTTGTTTCAATGCAAAAATTTTCGTTCCAGGATTGCTCTTAGTTGGTGTTTTTGCCGATGTGATGGTGTGTAGGTATATTAAGGACTTGGACCTGTACAAAGAGTCAGATGGAAATTCGTCAGAGCCCTCTGCGCCACCTTTAGCGATTGATAAGCTCCCGATGTATGACGACGAATTTGAAAATGAAAAGAAGTTGGTTCAGTAACGAAAGGCTTCAAGCAAAGTAAAAAAAAACTGTGATATTTATTGGAAATAAATATAATTTATAAATCAAAATTGAGAATTTCTTAACTAGATGATGCTGATGGTCCAAGAATTATGCTGATGGTTAGAAACTAATGTTAGTTTAAAATCTTGTATCTTTGCCTTAAATTATTAGTTTTTGCAACCAAAACTTTGCACTTATTAAATTGGTCAATTTTTTAAACACGAGAAATAATCCAAAAAGAGTCCAGTTCACTAAAGAAATGCTTTTTGTGTTGACAAA
Source organism: Artemia franciscana (assembly GCF_032884065.1). Classification (NCBI taxonomy): domain Eukaryota; kingdom Metazoa; phylum Arthropoda; class Branchiopoda; order Anostraca; family Artemiidae; genus Artemia; species Artemia franciscana. Next base: position 8,468,135 of record NC_088871.1, read on the forward strand.
TAATAAATAAAATGTGCACGAGGTAATTTGATCGTCAAGCAATGGTACTAAAACTTAAAATTACTGTTTTTTTTTAAGACGAAACCAATTTGATTCCAGCCTAATAGTCCTTCAACACGGTGCATAATAGTATTAGTAGCAATTTTAGCTAGAGCAGCAGAAAGTGTAAAAAAATAAGCATTTGGGAATAATGATTCGTGCCATCTTAAATAAAAATAAATGATTAAATTAAGATTGTAAAATAGGTTTTGATTTCCAGCAAATTTGTTCTATAGTGGTATCGGTGTTTATTGATACGTTAATTAAGGATAGTTTTGTGACACAGGAATTCAAGGTTAAGGAAAATATTGTGATATAGGAGTTTGTGATATAGGCATTGCTAAAGAGGGATGTTTAAGACCATGTCCCTTCAACAATCCCTCTCCCTTGCAACATCTAGATTTGCGAATGACAAGTTCTTTCTTTTTATACTCTTGACGTTCCACAAATTTTTGGGGTAATAAACAAATCGTGGTAACGAACTGTAAGTAAGGAGCGGCGTGGCTCAATAGTGAGCTTAAAACTCAATAGTCACACTGAAACTGTAAAAATTAGAATTTAATACCAATAGATATATCAAAAGAATCGGGTTATTATGTTGTTTCCAAATATATAAGTTACATAAGGTTTAGTCTTACCTATAGAAAGGCTACAATCCTAGGAAAAGTTGCCAGATTTTCAAAAAAAAGAGAGAAACACCCACTTTAAGTCAAAGAACGCTAATAAAATCGCAATATCAGATTCAACGTATCAAACAATCCTACTATAGAGGTTTCAAGCTCCTATCTGCGAAAATGTGGAATTTTGTATTTTTGTCAGAAGATACGTCACGGATGCGTGATAATTAATTTTTTACTCTTTTTTTGCTTTTTGTTTTCCCCATGGGTGATCGTATCGGCCCATTCTTTCCGAGATATTGGGAGAGTGGCTCATTTGAACGGAAATTAAAAGTTCTAGACAACTTTTCAAGTGACCAAAAAGATTGGAGGGTAACTATGCCCCCTCCTAAGCCCCCTTTTTGTCAAAATCGTCTGATTATAATTTTTGGATGACAATTTTGCTCAGCATAGTCGAAAGGCCGAATAAATTTGACTATGAAGATAACAAGACCTCCCACATCTCCTGGAGAAAGGTTTTTTTATAAAATTTATGCAACATAAATACTAAAAGAAATATAATCAAAGAATCAAGTCACATTTGCACGTTCCCAAACTGTTACATTAGTTTAATTGGAATGGAGAATGTAAAATAAGGAATTTCAGTTTAAATAGCTCAGGGGGTATTAAGACAAAATTTTTGCAGTTTTTGGATTTAACGATTTTTGATAAAAATAATTTATTTGAATTTTTGAGATAATGAACCTTTCATAGAAACATAGTTCATAGTTTCACAGTTCATAGTAAATTTTTTTAAATGTACTAAAAAATGCGTAGCGTGATGAAATTGCCATTTGTTAGAAATTCAGCAATGGTAACCAATATTTTAAATATTATTCATTGTAAAAAGTTGTTAAAAAACAAAATATGGGATAGCCTGGAACCTTAGGAAATAGCGTGAGATCAAACTAAAAGTGCACTGATGTGTTATTTTTTTTGCTTTTTTCTATCTGATAATGGGGTAAACGAATAGCATTAGAGCCAATAAGAGCTTATTTGAAATAAAATTCTATGAAAAATTTCTATGCAACAATGTTAAAAATAAGATACGATTTTTGACAAAAACTACTTATTCAATTAGATGATGATGCTACATTTCCATCTGATTCCCTGGGGTTCAATATTCGCTAAATTTCATTTAATTTTAATATTTTAGTTGCTTTTGGCTAAAGTTCGTTCTTTATTACAAATATTATATTTCTTAGCATGGGAGTTGATCGTCTCTTACTAAACTGGTAGCTAGCAAGAGACGAACCTGGCGGCTGTAACCAAGATCCAATTGAAATTGTTTTCCTAAAATTGTTCCATCCATCTTCCACCTAGTCAGATTTTACTGCAAAAAAGCCTGTGGGCCATAGCAACACAGAATACAATCTAAAAACAAATCTCAGGAACAAAATACAACTTTAGATAACATAAATCCAATAATCAAGAAGAACAACAAAATAACAGAACAGAATACAACTACCCATTAACAATACACCTAATAAGCTATCCACTCAAACATGATTCTCTATGTTTAATTCCTAAACGAAGAAACTTTCACAACTGTTTAATAGCACATGTGTTCCTCTCAACCATCCGCTCAGTTAGTGTTGAGGAGGTGACAGACCCTTTTCATATGTGGAATAATTTCTTTTCGTTAAAAGTTTTAATATTGCTTCTTACTTCCAGTTAAAAAAACTTGTTTTTTTAATTTAACTTCTGAGCCTTTTTCAACTAATGCAGGTTCAAATTTGGTTTACTGTACATGAATAATTCAAACAAAATTTGCAAATAAATTTTGGAAGATTTATTCATTATATGAAGGGTTGCCCCCAACTCATTACCTTACTCTTTACGCTAAAGCTGTTAGCACTTTTAAAAAAGCTTCCTATTCTATTTAAAAGCCCCGTGTTTCAGTAAACGCTCTTAGGAAATTGGGACACACAGTGAAAATTTTACTATTAAAAACTATTAGTGTTTTTACTATTGGCTTTTCTTTTTTTAGTTTTTTTGGTTTTTCCCTTTTTAGTTTTTTGTCTTTTTTAGTTGTTTTTTTCCTTTTTTTATTTTTTTTTCTTTTCAGTTTTTTTCTTTTTTTTAGTTTTTTTCTTTTTTTTCTTTTTAGTTTGTTTTTAGTTTGGCAGTTTCTTTCACTTGCCATTATTATTATTTTTCTGTTACAGGGGCCATGGCTCCTTCCTTACTAGGTTACAACTACAGATGCAACAACGAAATTCACAAATTATAAACTATAGCCGTCAAGCACCCTGTCAAAATAACACTTGAAATCTGTTTTCAAAAAGAAGTTCTGGTATTACAATTTATCGAGATCATAGATACCACAGATACGCAGAATAATTGATCGAGATCATAGATACACAGAGGCCATGAATCCTTCCTTACTAGGATGCAAGTACAGATGCAACAACGAACTTCACAAATTACAAACTATAGCCGTCACCCTGTCAAAATAACGCATGTAATCTGTTTTCAAAACGAAGTTCTGGTATTACAATTTATCGAGATCATAGATACCATAGATACGCAGAATAATTGATCGAGATCATAGATACACAGAGGCCATGAATTCTTCCTTACTAGGATGCAAGTACAGATGCAACAACAAAATTCAGAAATTACAAGCTTTGGCCGTTAAGCACCTTGTCAAAATAACAAATGAAATTTGTTTTCAAAACGAAGTCTTGTTCTTATAATTGGTCGAAATCATAATTACCATTCCTGAATCAGCTTCTAATTGTACTTTTTTACACTCGACGGTTTTTTCACAAAAGTGTTTATAAATTTTTGTTACAATTAGCCGTGGTTCAGACTACCCCTGGGCTAATTTAAGATGGTCTGCTGAATATCCCTGGTCTATATTAGAATCCGCTTCATAAAATATGGATGACAAGAAATCTTAGTAGCCATTATTTTGTTTGCTCAAGTCCCAATTCTTTAGGTGACCTATATGTCTCAGCTAAATCTGTTTTTACCAAAACATCTGATCTATTGTTAAGACTATACATAAATTTATATTAGTAAAACTTGAGATAATATCCAACATCCTTATTGAAAATACATTTTACACAAATGAAAAAGCTTTCAGCTCTTTCTTGGCAGGAACTAGGAAAGAACAAAATATGTAGTCACCTTTCTTACTCAAGATACTCCTATTATATAGCATCATTTTAAATGTGTTTTTCGCTTTTTTGTGACTACAGGCCATCAGCCGTCTCTTGACTAGATTGCAGCTACCGCTGCAACCATAATTTCACGAATAATAGACTTTGACTGTTCAGGTGACTTATCCCGATGAAGTTTCGCATTGGTACTGAGTTACTGACGACAATGAAACCGACGTCACCATATAGTTTAACTAAAACTTCATTTATGGCAAACCTAAAACTATGTCGTAATTCATGACCTTGTTTACAAAGATACAGTTTTGTAAAAGAACAAAAAAACTACATTTCATTTCTAACATATTTTTTTTTTAATTACGAAACACGCAGTTGTAGCGCTTTCCTTGAAAATGAGCCGTTAAACATATCTTTATTATGTTCCGGTACCTGATGGTAGTCGAAAAAAAAAAATAAAATGGACATATCAGTGCTACCCATAGAAAAAAGTGGTTTTCCTTGTTGATCAAGCCAGGAAACTGTAATTTTCTTAAATAGGGTGTTTGGTCACAGCACTTATTGGAGATTCTTTTTTTGATCCGACACCTCTTGTAGAGTATATAGGCTATTTTTCTAAACTCGTCTAAAATTGTTTTCAAAAGAACATTTTACTATTAAGATTAATTTAGATAATAGTTAGTATTCCTAAATCAGTTAGAAATAGTAATTCTTACCGTTTCCCACTTTTTAAAACGAGTTTTTTTAGTTTTTGATTACTATGGGCAATCGTTCGTTCCTTACTAGGTTGAAGCTACTGCCGCAACCATGGCGAGATAAATACTAAATTTTCTATTAATTTCAAAAAGAAAATAGCATATAGTCCTATATATTTTTTTTTTGTTATTGACGTCAGAAAATTTGCACAAAACAGAAAATATTTCCGATCGCTAATGTTTATTCTTTGATATAAACTTTTTTTCTCAATTAAAAAATAAGAATTAAATAAGAACTTTACATTTATAATATTAATTTCACTTCTTTTTTGTTTAAAAAATTAATAGTTTCAAAGCTCTATCAATAATTAATTTTTTTTAATGGCATTACTTAGGAAAATTCGTGAAGAAATAGGCATGTGCCTTACAGACATTGTCATAGGGGCACTAAACAGAAAGATAGAATACTATGAAAGTCTCATAGAAAAAAATTACTATGTTGTAAAGTATTGTGGTTTCTTGCCCTTCAGTGATTTTGACTTAGACAAAATAAAAGAACTTGAGAAGGAACTGCATGATTCTGAAGAAGTAAGACAGGCACTAGATGTAATGTTTGATAGCATACAATCAGATGAAACGGAAAGTGCATACAAAAAAATGGATGTAACAAGAAGTGGAAACTTGACAATGGATGAGGTTATACAAGGCTTCAAACTAGATGAGTGCATGCTAACACGGTATATTCTTTCTACGTTTGACAAGAATGAAAACCAAGTTTTTGAGCTGGATGAGTTCAAAGAATTATACGGAGACATTTTGATAAATGAAGACAAAATAATATTTGAAGTGCTTGATGTTAACTTAGATGGTCGTGTGACTGTAGACGATGTTCTGTCGTTATTAAAAATAAGACTTGGTAATGACTTTACTAGGGGTCGGCAAAGAAGAGCTAAAATAAAGATTGAAAGAAGGATTCCCAGGGAGGGATGGACTCTTGGAGACTTTCAAAGGTTTTTCAGGATGTAGAAAAACCTATAATGTGTTTAAACAATTACTTAAAGCCCCATTATAATAGCTACCCCAGTAAAAAAAAATTTGCAACAAGGTAACAAAGTAACAAGACAATTTAAAAACGTGTTTCGAAAAAAGCTGTTCAGTGAGGATTATCTTTCCATTTTAAGCTGAATCGATGATTATACCTTAAATTTTTTGCTATTGGTAAAATTTTATAGCGACAACATATTAACAGAAATTAAAGAAATTAGTCTGAAACTCCACATGATACTGTCAGGCCAAAATGAAAACTGTGCCAATGGAACCTCCATAGCTGGAAACCCTACGTAGGATTCAAATAGTCCTTAAAAATAAAGTATAAAAAACAAAAATATAGAAAAATAAAAATAAAAAATAAAAATAAAAATAAAGTATAAAAATTTAAAAATAAAGGATTCAAATAGTCAAAAAAATTCCTTTTTCACATGGAAAGCAGTGATGTGACTCTGCTTTTAACTCGTTTTTTGAAATAAACCTATATTCCTCAATTCACTGACATTTTTGGCCCGTTTTTAATTTGTCATCAAGGTTATAACTTAAGTTTAATTATTATAAGTATTGTGTGCTCACGTTGTTTCAATGGCGATCCCCTTGACCCCGCTTTAGGTGTTGAATCTCTCTCTCAAAAGCAAAGTAGAAATAGCTAGACAGTTAAATCATCCTAGAAAATATATGTTACCTACTAGAGTTTCGGCACGCGTAAAAGCTCCTCCCATTTCCTTTGTTTAAGAGATGCATTGTATATTTCCCAGTTTCTCGATCAACTATTAGAGAATCATCTTTTTTTAAACCTTTCAAAATTATAGTATCTTTGTTCTTAAGGTTTTCTTGAAAATTGTCAAAATTTTTAAAATGTTAACGACTCCCAGTCTTAAGTCATCTACATTATTAGCACCTTTTGAAAACATATGAATCCCAGTCTCAATCTTTGAAATTATTTCTTCTACCGATACTTTTTTAGGATTTATTCCAAATTCTATACCTTTTTCAAGGATTTCCATTTTTTCTTTGGTTAGCTCTTTTGTGCTTAAATTAATCACATCTCGTCCTGTAAGTAAGGTCCTGTAATACACTTGGTCTTGACACCTGGTCAATCCAAGTACATGAATTTAAGGGATTCAAGCTTCGAGTTCATTGAAGTTGAACGTAGCCTGAAGTATATTGAATCCTGAAGTTAAAAGGGCAACCTATACCCAAGCCCAATTGCTAAGGTTTTATTTACCAATTGTCTTTTTAAACGTTTGAACCGAAAATTTTTCTATTTAAAGCAGATGTGAATCGATAAGTTTTTCCGTTCTCCATCCCAGATCCCTCATATTCAAATACTCTTTCTTAAGGCTTAAAGGGGGCGAAAAGTGAAAGTTTAGCAAAAAGAGCAAGAGGTTGAAAACAGAAAAGCCCCACTAATATACATAATAATTTATGTTCGTGTAAACTGTGTTGTCACTCTTGACTTTCAAATTAATAAAACTACCATTTCTTTCAAATCAAAGTAAAGTGACATTCAAACTTGAAGCGAAGAGACATTATTTCGTCCATTAAGGGTGCAATAAATATTGTTAATTCATTGGTTGTTGGTTTTTTCGGTAATCTTGACTATGATAGCGTTTTTTTTATTTTTTTTTTTTTTTATGTTCTGTGGAATAAAATATTCAGCTCAAAATAAAAACTGTTTTCAGTAAAATGCAAATTATTCGCACTTCACCGGATTCTTCCGTTTTTTTCTTTCATTTATTTGCATAAAAACGTGTTATTACAAAACTTTGAATTGTACGCAAAATTTGACATCAACTGAATAACGTGCAGTTCGAACCAGCGTCAATCAGACGACGCGTCTGTTAGGGAGAGATTTGGCTCAAAAAGACCTAAATTATTTTAAAACCAAGACATGGCGGGTTCAGTAAAAAGTGAACTGTCCCGACATGATGTAGTCTCTGAGGTGATAAGATTTTGTAGAATATATCAATTAGGATCAGTAACTTTAAAACCTGTTATGATTCACTATATTAATAATGATGTCAACGATTTTTATCAAAGAAAACATTTACTTATTGATAATCAAATACTCGATAGAGCCTACATCAATGAGTTTAGTTAGGTTCTAACCTTGGTCATGAAACCTGAAAATAAGAATTCCAATACGTTTGCAGATGTGAACTTTGTACAAGTCAATGAGCTCGGTTTTGATGACGATTCTAACAATGAGACAACATGTGGAATAGGCCCATTCCAAGGAAAGTGGTTACAAAAATTTGCTAACAAAAAGACTTACATTTTAGTTTATAGCATTGTTGGGACGCTACAGTCAATGTTTTTTACCTATTTTGTTGCTGTATTAACCACGGTGGAAAAGCAGTTTAGGTTTAAGAGTAGAACCTCGGGTAAGCTTGATTTTGTAGTTTTAAATTTGAATGTGAAATCTCTTTTTCAACCCCTTTATACTCCCAACACCTACTTAATTTTGTACTTCACGATATAATTGTTGCTCTTTGCCTTCTTTATTTCCTTTCAAAAACTTTTTTAAAGTGTTTTTTAAATGATTTTTAATAAGAAATTTTTAAGAAGGATATATTGTTGAGAAATACAAGCCTAAAATAACAATGACAAATACTGTATCAGAAGTAGGGTAGCGGAAAGGAGGCGCTCAGCTACCACCCGATCGAACCTTTGGGCTTTACTAGGTTTCAATTGGACGAATTTGGGTTTGAACAACTGAAGATATAACAAAACAAAGTTCCTCCGGTGATCAACTTTTTGACATATGGCGGGGGAAAGTATGTTCAAAGATAGCTTCAACCCGAGGAGGATCATCGGAGAAAAGCGAGGTAAAACTCTTTCCCAGGAAGGGACACCAATAGGGTTAGATTGCAAAGAGGAACTTGATACCGGCTTTGAAAATCCCATCCAAAGCTAACGGGTTTATTTTTTACCTCACGTTTTGCCGTTTGCATTTATCGTTTTGGAAACTAATCGTGTCTTTTATTCTGTTTGAACAGTTGAGAGCTTTTCGGAACTCAGGTTTGGCTGACTTAACACTTGACTATAGCCCATAATAATGAAAAAATATGTGTTTGCAGAATCGCGTAAGATATACGGAAAATTTAATGAAAAATTATTTGAAATGGCAATTGATTCCTTCAGTAACCAAATATATATATACGAACTGACCTTAATAAAAGAGTGGAGATAAATCATTGTGATACGATTACAACATTATGTTAATATGGAGATATTAAATAAAAAAAACAAGTTTTTTTTTACTGAAAGTAAGGAGCGACATTAAAACTTAAAACGTGTCCAATCCTCAATGCCCCACTCTTTGCACTGAAGTTTTTTATTGTTTTAAAAAGTAAAGTTGTGACAGAGCGTAAAACGTTAGCGTAAAGCGCGGGGCGTTTAGGAGACAGCCTCTTTCATATATGGATCAATTTCTGTTTGTTTTAAGTTTTAATATCGCTCCTTTATTTTTTTTTTTTAATTTCTAATCAAATTTTAAATAATGCTGGGAATTCCGGTACCCCCTTCACTTAAAATTCCTTTCCCAATGAAAAAATCCTCCATGGAAAGATCCTCCCACCTAACCTTCTCCCCAATCCACCAAACTTTCTCCCTAATCCACCCCACCACATAAAATGCCCCCTGAAAAAGTCTGTATACTTCCAAATAATGAATACTATATGTAAACAATGGGCAAAGTTTACAACTTACAGCCATTCCCCTGAGGACTGTGGGGGATTAAGTCATTCTCAAAGACATAGATTTTAGATTTTTCTACTATGCTGAACATAATGGATATCTCAAAATTTGATCAAGTGACTTTGGGAAAAAATGAGTGACAGAGGGAGCCTAGTTTCCCTCCAACTTTTTGGTCAATTAAGAGGGGCACTAGAACTTTTCATTTCTGTTCGAATAAGTCTTATTGTGACATTATAGGACCATTGGGTTGAAACATCACCCCTAGGAAGAAAAAAAATATACAAGCATCCGTGATCTTTATTCTGGCAAAAAACACAAGTTCCACATTTTTGCATGGAGGAGCTTGAAACCTCTACATTAGGATTCGCTGATACGTTGAATCTGATGATATGATTTTCATTAAGATTCTATGACTTTTAAAGGGGGTTTCCTCCTTTTTCAAAAATAAGACAAATACTCTTAGGTTCGTCACTTTTGATGGATAGGACTAGACTTGATGGAACTTTGTATTTGAACTCAGTATAAAAATCCAATGCTTTTGATATATCTATTGGTGCATCTGTTTTTTAGAGTTTCGATTACTATTGAGCCGAGTCGCTCGTTATTTACAGTTCGTGGTAACCCATGCCCGTCAGTTTCGGTTAGAGTTGAAATTGCAAAGAAAGAAATTACCCGCAATACCACACCCTAGTGGAGGCCAGTAGTGACAACTGTGGCATTGTGTTGTGCACACTGGGACCTCCGGAACTTGCAGTTTCAACTTAATATCTTCAGCCATTCTTGATGTATTGCAGATACGTCTTTTGAAAAACTAGATGTGTATAATCTTTGTTATTTAGTTCTCATACCCTCCTAAACACTCAACGTAACTTATAACCTAGAATTTCGTTTTAATACCCATAGCCCTTTTAGACGTGCCTAAAATAAAACATTTCCCTTTTCCTAATAATAAATTCTTAAAAACGGCTCCAGGTTTTTTTTTAGAAAATTGGCACCCTGGGATTTTCAGGAAATTATGTCGAATCGTAAACGACTTTGTGGTTAGAAGAGAAGTAACAGTAGGAATCAGAACGAATGCCAGGATAATATAAATCCTATCATTTAATAAGACTTTTTGAAGTATTAAGAGGAAGAAGGAATTGAGATCGTGCCAGAATTTCTCAATTCATTGAAATCGCTGATTTTACACCCCATGACTTAAAACTAAAAAATAACTTTATGACTATACTTATGATTATACTATCATTATAACAGGATGATCAAATATATGCAAGCCTGCAGTGTACTGAGTGCCAGGGAAAAGCCATATGAATATAAATATATTATATAAATATATATATATATATATATTATATATATATATATTATTGTCAAATAATAAAAGATATTTAGATGATATTTTGGTCATAAATTGTAAGGATTTCATTGATATTTCTAAAAATATATATCCATCAGAGCTTATTCTTGAGCCTAGTCATGGCGCTGGTCATGAAGATCATTTCTTAGATTTAAATATTAATATTTGTGATAATAATAAATTAAGTTTTTAAATGTATAATAAAACGGATGATTTTGATTTTGAAGTGATTAGTTTCCCATTCCCTGAAAGTAATATACACTCAAATATCACATATTCAGCTTTTTTCTCACAGTTACTTCGTTATGCAAGGATTTGTAGTAATTATATTGATTTTAAAAATAGATGTAAAATCTTAAGCCAAAAATTGATATCACGAGGTTTTTCTGCAAATAAATTAACTTGGCAATTTAAAAAATTTATTTTTCATTATAACGAACTTTTAAATAAATATCAAAAGAATTATCTAGAAATACTTAAAGAAATTTTCAACTAATTTCGGAGGTTCGAGAAATGTTGTCGCAGCACCATTTATTTTGAATTGTGTTTCTAATTGAGCGGATTTTCTTAAAAAGTAGCCACACGGTAAAGATGAATTCTATAATTGTTTAGTTTATTCAGGTTTTTTGCAATGTGTTAATATTTGTGATTTGGTAAAATTTATAATATTTAGTTTACCTATTGTTGCTAAAGGGAGGGATATATTAACAGGATAAGCTTGTTTTGGTTTTACTTGGTTGTTTTACATTTGCTGTTTTTTTTTCTTTCATAGGCATGTATTTTGGGGGTGATACCTAACGCGGGGATGCCATGGATATTCTGTGGTAGCCAGAACACTGTGCTGGGTAGAGAATTTAGAGTGGCGAAACCCTATATAGGCCAGTGTATTCTCCTGATGAGCCCTTATGTTGGGTGTTGCCTCTGAATTATTTGTCTATATTATTTTTTCTATTGTTTGGTAAATGACGACTTATACTTATTGACGACATGACTGCCTGTCCATGGATTATTCTTTATGGTTGATTGTGTGTGGCTATGCTGTTTGACCTATGTGATTGTATGGATGAGTAGGGTTAAGGCCTCATTCAAGTGCTTGTCTATATTAATCACTAATTTTAGGAAAACAGACTTCCTTTTCTCCTTCTGTCTCTCTCTCTTTTTTTTTTTCTTTTTTTTTTTTGTGTGTGTGTGTGTTTGTGCTGTTGCATTGGTGATTTCTCTTTTCATGATATATATATATATATATATATATATATATATATATATATATATATATATATATATATATATATATATATGTATATATATATATAATATATATATATATATATATATATATATATATATATATATATATATATATATATATGTATATATATATATAATATATATATATATATATATTATATATATATATATTATTTTGAAAAAACAATGAAAAAATAAATATGAAAAGTTTTTTCTACTGAAAGTAAGGAGCAGCATTATAACTTAAAACAAAACAAAAACTACGCATATGAGGGGTTTACCTCCTTGTTATACCTCACACTTTACGCTAAAGTATTTTTAGTAATTTCAACTATTTATTCTATGGCCTTTTTGATTCAGAGGTCATTCTTAAGGCATTGGGACAGAATTTAAGCTTTAGTGTAAAGAGCGAGGTACCGACGAGGGTTGGATCCCCTCTTATATGCAATAAAAACATACGAATATAGAAGTTCGTTGCGTGAGTTAATTCGTAAGCTACGTATATTTTTTACCAATGAAAACGTTTGTAAAAAATTAAAAGTTCTAGTTGCCGTTTTAAGTAATCAAAAATTGGAGGGCAACTAGGCCTCCTCCCTCGCTCCTTTTTTCTTAAAATCTTCTGATTAATTGCAATTAATTAATATGCAAATTTTGTTTTAATTATCTATGTGCTGAGAGCCAAGACCAAAACATGCATTAATTCAAAAACGTCCAGAAATTAAATAAAAAAGCCCCTTTCATATACGGAGTAATTTCTGTTCGTTTTAAGTTTTAATGTTGCTCCTTATTTCCATTTAAAAAAAACTTATTTTTTATTTAATATACATATAGAATATATATATATATTCTTCCTTTTTTAATTTCAATTTGTTTTTTCAAATATTTACAGCAACCTTCTAACACTTTATTCATTTTAGGAATTGTTCTATCTGGAAATGAAGTTAGTCAAATCCTCTTATCTTTACTTCTTGCTTACTTTGGTGGCCAAGGCCACCGGCCACGTTTCTTGGGCATAGGAATGCTTTGCTCCTCACTTGCCTGCTTCGTTGTTATCATTCCTCATCTACTTTATGGGCCAGAAAGAATCTTAACAACTAGTGATAACTCAGGTATTTGGTCTTTTTCTTTTTATCGGTATGCAACTGTGCTAGAGTTAAATGAGGCGATGGGTACATCCCTGGTTGCAAATTAAATAAAAAAACAAGTTTTTTTAACGGAAAGTAAGGAGCGACATTAAAACTAAAAACGAACAGAAATTACTTCGTATATGAAAGGGGATGCTTCCTCATCAACGCCCCGCTCTTTACGCTAAAGTTTCTTTTACTATTTTAAAAAGTAGAGTTAAGAGAAAGAGTAAAACTTTAGCGTAAAGAGCGGGGCGTTGATGAGGACCCTTTCATATACGAAGTAATTTCAGTTCATTTTAAGTTTTAATGTTGCTCGTTTTTGATGCCGAACGTTTTTGAATCAATGCATGTTTTGATTTAGGCACTCCGCAGATGAATAATTAAAACGAAATTTGCATATTTATTTTTTTGGCTAAATGGCTTACTCATAGCTTTGATCGAATGATTTTGAGAAAGAAAAGGGAGGGGAAGGAGGCCTAGTTGCCCTCCGATTTTTGGTTACTTAAAAGGGCAACTAGAAATTTTAATTTTTTTACGAATGTTTTTATTAGTAAAAGATATACGTAACTTACAAATTAGCATACGTAACGAACTTCTGTATTCTCATGTTTTTAATTACGTATATACGAAGGGGTACACCCCCTCGTCAGTGCCTCGCTCTTTACACTAAAGCTTAAATTTTGTCCCAATTTCTTAAGAATGACCCCTGAATCACAAAAGCCGTAGAATAAATAGTTGAAATTACTAAAAATACTTTAGCGTAAAGTACGACGTATTAGGAGGAGGTGAGCCCTTCATATGCGTAATAGTTTCTGTTCGTTTTAAGTTTTAATGCTTTTCCTTACTTTCAATTGAAAAATTTGTTTCATATTTATTTTTTCATTGTAGTTTTTTAAATAATGCTAAAAAATCCTGCGCTCCCTTCATGAAAATTTTCTTCCCCCGTGACAAATTCCTCTAAGGAAAGTTCCCCCAACATATTCACCTCTTCTCAACCCCCCCCCCAGCCTAAAAATCCCCCTGAAAACGTCTGTACACCTCCAAATAACCATTACTATATGTTAGCACTGGTCAAAGTTTGTAACTTGTGGCCCCTCCCATGGGGACTGTGGGGGAGTAAGTCGTCCCCAAAGATAAGGTTTCTTGACTACGCTGAATAAAATTGCCATCTCAGAATTTCGATCTGGTGACTTTGGGAAAATAATTAGCGTGGGAGAGGGCCTAGGTGCTCTCCAATTTTTTTGGTCACTTAAAAAGGGCACTAGAACTTTTCATTTCCATTAGAATGAGCCCTCTCGCAAGATTCTAGGACCAGTGGGTCGATACGATTACTATTGGAAAAAAAACAACAAACAAATAAACACGCATCCGTGATCTGCCTTCTGGCAAAAAATACAAAATTCCACATTTTTGTAGATAGGAGCTTGAAACTTTCTACAAAAGGGTTCTCTAATATGCTGAATCTGATGGTGTGATTTTTGTTAAGATCCTATGACTTTTAGGGGTTGTTTCTTCCTTTTTTATAAAACAAGGCAAATTTTCTCAGGCTCGTAACTTTTGATGGGTAAGACTAAACTTGATTAAATTTATATATTTAAAATCAACATTAAAATGCGATTCTTTTGATGTATCTATTGATATTAAATTTCCATTTTTTAGAGTTTTGGTTACTATTGAGCCGGGTCGCTCCTTACATTCGTTCCTTATACTCCTAACGTTCGTTACCATGAACTGTTTGATCGTTTGGAAAAACTAAATAGTAGTAAATATACATAGGATTTGAAGGAAAATTGACAAAATTCAATAGTTTAAGAGCAACCTGGGCCTGAAAACACACTGACACGACCGTTCACTATTCCAAGTCCGTATTTCCTGCATTAATTACTGTTCAATTGAGCTAGTTTGCCTGTACTACAATAAAAGCAACAGCAAATATATTTTCTGTATGTCCTTAAAAATACTTCCCAAGCGTAGATTATGACAAAATATATTCTGAATGTAGAAAAAGGAAAAATGAGATTGATGGGTGCCCTGAAATTGTAACTCAGTATAAGAGAGCGAAATTTTGGCTTGTCAATGTTCTAATTCAGCTGTTTAAAAAAATGGACCTCAATTGGACTGGAAGAGTTCTTACCGGGCCATCCACTTCTCACATTTTTTTTACTGCTGTAAACACTCCTCCCTTAAAAATGTAAAACCACATATAGCGTCAGTGACGTCACAATGTTTAGCATAACCCTCCCGGACAGTTTCAAAGATACATTTGATAATTTTTGAAACATTAAAGAGAGATTTTCTGTTCGAATTCAGCATAACAATCTGGGGTTCAACCTAGTAAGGAACGAGCCACGGCCAATATTAACACTTTAAAAAACTGGCAATTGAGAAAAATGGCCGTTTCTAGCTGACTCAGAAATTGCAAGTATTATTTAAATTAATCTTAAAAGTAAATATTTTTTTGAAGACGAATTTAAAGGAATTTCGATGAATAAACTCAACGCGTAAAAAATGGTGTCATACTGACACAAAAAGTACATAATCGGGATTGCCATGGCTGAAAACCCTATTTAGAGAGTGTATGGTCCCTTGCCTTGAATAATAAAAAAAATCACTTTTTTACATGTGCAGCACTATGTCCTCTTTTTTTCTCGGCTGCTAACAGGACATTGGAACATCATAGAAAGGGGTTTAAGGGCTAGAGGAAGGGGTTTAGTAATTGCTATTTGCAGTGCCTTTCTTAAGTACCTAAACATATCGTTTAAAATAAAATCAATTTTGACAAAAAATGCACATTCATATACAAGATGATGAATGACGCAATAGTCACAGGCTACAACCATTAATGACGTTAATGGTAAGATAACTGTAAACTGTAAGACTTGATGGATAAGCCCTATGGGCCACAACAACACACAAGACACAGCTACAACCAGAGCCCGAAGAAAAATACAAAAAGGTTAACATTTTTAACCTTCAAACAATAATTTTAGAAAAAAATTCTACTCTTGAAGCCTTGAAACACAACTCCTTACATTTAACCCCTATACAAATAAACTTAAAGTGCAGTCTAGCAGCATACGCTTTCCTCTCAGACATCCACTGAATTAACTAACACCCACTCCCAGACGCTTTTGTAAACAGTCATTCCGCAGATCGGAATGCTCTTTAGACTTGGATACAAAATTAAAGAAATTCTCATTCATACATCAACACATCGGGCAACTATCTCTCTCATAAATCCGAATTGTCTCCCCTCACCGACGATATATTCTTCAAACTGTCTCTATTAAACCCAAATGCAAAATAAGCCCCTCCCAGCACTCATTAGCTCAGGAGTAAAACCTTAAACAAATAAATTGATCCTTGTAGGTTTGCTACTTTTGTAAGAGAAAAATGCCATTTTGATAAAACTGGCAAGCGAGAAGAAATTACCGCCTCTAGCGGATTCAGGAATTATATCTGTTTAATCTTAACTAGAAATCTTATAAATTTATGATAAATTTAAATCTTAAATTTAAGTCTCTTACTAGGCTGCAAGCTACCGCTGCAACCCACATTAGTCTTAATAGTGAAGTGTTATTTTGGAGACAAATTTAATGGAAATTCGACAAATACGCTCAAAACTGCAATTTTGGGGTCATATCGAAACAAAAAGTACACCATCAGAATCGCCATGGCTGAAAACTCAATTGAGAAAACTTACAATACCTTGGCTTGAACAAGAGAGCGGCTGCTAACGGGGCATTGGAACATTGGAACGGGGCATTAGAAAGGCCTTTTTTAAAGTAAATTGTTATATCTAGTGCTTCTCTTAGGCACCAAAACACAATTCTTAAAATAAAGTCAATTTCTTGAAAGAAAATTGAATCTTCATTTACGAGATAATGAATGACGTCATATTCATAAATTATAACCATAAATGACGTTATAGCGAAACTAAAAGACAAAACTTGATTGAGAAATCCCTCAAGCCAGATCAACACACAAAACATAACCACAAAAAAGCCTGAAGAACAAAATATAAATTCAGCAGATACGAACCCAGAAAAAACAAAAACACAACAAGGTCATCATTTTTAAATGGTTATATTTTAATATGGTTATAAATTCTGTATTTTTAGCAATATACAAAACACAGCACACTAAAATACATAATCATAATATTACACATAGCGATCTATATATATATATATAAATAAGTTGTATGTTTGTTTGTTTGTACGAATATGACGTCATTATAAGTATATAAGACTTTGTATATGATGTCATTATAAGTATATAAGGGGGCGATTCAAAACGAATTTTAGTATAAATCCTACAATGACAGAAGAAACAGCCGGGGAAGCTGCTCAAAGAGTTAATTCAAAGATAAATTTTAGTATAAATCCTACAATGGCAGAAGAAACAGCCGAGGAAGCAGCTCAAAGAGTTAATGCCAAAAGGCTTGCGGCTAAAAGAGAAAGTAAGAAAAGAAAGCGTGCCAAGGAATCACAAAA
The DNA here is from genome assembly GCF_032884065.1 of Artemia franciscana. Classification (NCBI taxonomy): domain Eukaryota; kingdom Metazoa; phylum Arthropoda; class Branchiopoda; order Anostraca; family Artemiidae; genus Artemia; species Artemia franciscana. The sequence goes on from NC_088871.1 coordinate 8,485,624, forward strand.
ATAACGTGAAAACAGGCTTGCGTCTCAAAGAGAAATTACCAAAAAAAATCGCGCCGAGGAATCACAAGAACAACGTGAAAACAGGCTGGCGGCTCAAAGAGATAATACCAAAAGAAAGCGTGCCGAGGAATCACAAGAATAACGTGAAAACAGGCTTGAGGCTCAAAGAGAAATTACCAAAAAATCATGCCGAGGAATCACAAGAACAACGTGAAAACAGGCTTGCGGCTCGAAGAGATAATGCCAAGAGAAAGCGTGCCGAGAAATCACAAGAACAACGTGAAAACAGGCTTGCGGCTCAAAGAGATAATGCCAAGAGAAAGCGTGCTGAGGAATCACAAAAGCAACGTCAAAATTATCGCCTGGCATTCAGGTACAGCCCAGTCGATGATTATAGCTTGAGTAGATCTGTTCAAATCGGCACTATGTCTGAAATTTTTCCCTATTGCAAGGTCTTGAAATTTAATGCTGAAACAATGGGAATGTGTTGCGCCTCAGGAAAAGTTAAACTTCCTCAACTGGCTGCACCACCAGAGCCATTGAAGACTTTATGACGTTGCAGACTGGGATACAAGGAATATAAATGACGACCGGGACACTCAAAGAGAAATTACAGACCGGGACACAAATGACGACCGGGACACAGAGAATATAAATGACGATCTGGACACAGGGACACAACTACAATGGGAATGCCGGTAGGGCACAGGGGGGATATATAAATGACGACGGGGACACAGGGAATATTCAATTAGCAATCACTATCAACAACGCTCAAGGGTAATCATTAGAAAACTGCGGTATAGATCTGAATACGGATTGTTTTCCCATGGACAATTATATCTTGCATGTTCAAGAGTCGGTAAACCTGACAATCTATTTATATGCACAGACAATGGGACAGCGAAGAATTTTGTATATTCGCAAGTTTTACGTAGTTAAAAACATATATATATATATATATATATATATATATATATATATATATATATATATATATATATATATATATATATATATATATATATATATATATATATATATATGTATTTCTATCTATATTCCCAGGTGGGACACAGGGACACAACTACAATGCTGACTGGTCGGTAATTCTCGCACAAACTTGTATCACTTTTCTTAAATAGGGGGATAACTACAGATATCTTCCAAGGATCAGGCCACTTTTTTTTTCTTTCATAACCAAGTTATACAACCCCAGAAGCAGAGGTAATAATACTACTTGTAGTACATACAAAGCCTTTGCTGGAATTCCATCTGGTCCTGGTGCAGAAACACCTCTAGTTTGTTTTATGGCATCTTCTACTTCTTCCCGCTGGATTTGGCGACAAAGGTGATAATCTTGAGTGAGGCGTTGAGGAAGTAAGTTTCGTAACTCAGACCCATTTTCCCGGGCTAGGGGGGAGACCAAACGCAAAGAATATATTTATTTGTACTTTAAGCTACTTCGAACAAAATGGCTATCTCAAAGTTTTGACTGGATACCCTTTGGGAAAGTGGGGCGTGGGCTAATTGCCTAATTGATCACTTTTGACTCTTAAAAATAGAACTAAAAGTTTTACTTTCCGATCAAATGACTCCCCTCCAAAGTTAATACGACCACCCCTTCTAAAAGAAACTTACATTCTAATAATGGGCAACTTACATAAGTTACAATCTTTTCCCTGAGGGCTATGGAGGATTTCCCAACCCCTAAGCTGTAGTAATTTGAACCTAATACTACTTTGAACAAAACGGCTATTTCAAAATTTTTATAAGATGTATATTGGGGGGAAAAGGCACAATGGGGCGGGGGGCTTGTTACTTTTTGATCATTTCCCATTCTTAAAAAATAACACAATAAATTTTGGTGACCGATCGAATGAACTTCCCTCAAAGTTTATACGACCTCATCTTCCATAGAAACTTTATATGTTAACGATGGGCTGCTACTGGAAATACTAGAAAGGGCAGCTAGTATAACTTTCAGCCCTTTTCCCTGGGGCTTGGAGGGTCCAAACCCGTAACAATATTTATTTGACACTTGAACGATTTTGAGCAAAATGGCTAACTCAAAATATTGATCGAAAGCATTTAGAAAAGGCTAGGGGGTTGCCTACAGTCTGATTACTCTTGACTTTTAAAATGGAGCTAGAACTTTCAATTTAAATCGAATGAGGCTTTTCCGAAGTCTATACGATTACCCCTTCAACAAAAAACTTACATATGAACATTGAACAGCTTGCATAACTTACGACCTTGCCCTGGAGGCAGAGGAAGGTTTAGTTAGTCCCTGAATAATAATTAATTTAATTACTTCACCTGTTGACTATTACGGATATGATGGTCATCTCAATATTTTGATTGGATGGGTTTGGGGAAAAGAGGGCGTAAAAAGAGGGCAGGGGCTTGATGCCCTCCAGTCGTGCTTGACCCTAGAAAAAGACACTATAAAATTATTATTTCCAGCTGAATGGGCCCCCTCCGAAGTTTCTAACACCACCCCTTGCATATAAATGCCTCTGGAGAAAACAAAATTGGAGCCTTATGGCCGTGGAATTGGTAGGGGGAGGCTAGTTGCCATCGGATCACTTTGACTCTTAAAAGGGAACTAAAACCTTCAATTTCTAATCATTTGAGTCTGTTCCGAAGTTTATGTGGCCACCTCTTCCGTAAAAACCTTATATATGCCCCTGGGGTATAAGTTACAATCCTTCCCCCAGGTTTGTCATCTGAGTTTGTCATCCCCGAAGTTTTGTCATCTAATATTTGGAATATTTCTACCAAAATGGATAAATCAAAATTTTGATTAGATGAATTTTGGGAGAAGAGGGTAAGAGGGGGGGGGTATATGCCCACCTATCACTTTTCATTACTATTACAGAGTTAAAATACTATGTTTTTGGTGCTTCGTTATGATCATACAAGTTTGGTTATAAATTTTTACCGCTCTACTAGAAATTAATCAGCAAAATCGTCAGTAAATTTATCATGATGAAGAATGATTCTTCAAATTTTAATGACGGACGGCTAGAGCAACCTTGAAATTTCTCTCTCAGATAGGCAAATTGCCAATATTTTTCTTATCAAAATCTGACAAACCGCCAAAACTTTTGACTATCATGGATACAGACTAATTGAATATAATGACTTACGATTTTAACCTGTATCTACATGAGAATCTAAAAAAAGGCGAATATTGCTACAATTAAGTTAATTAGTGGTTCCTGTAATTTCATCATTTTCTAGCCTTGTCCAGCTTTCATGTGTTTGGACTGCGCTATAAGACCAGAATTTAAAACTATTATACCATCAAAACTTAAACCAACATGAGGCAAGAATTGTGACTAGCTGTCCATTAAAACTACATCATCATAATGACCTTTTAAGAACTTGTGTTATGCATTCCAAGTCTAGGTATATTTTGTAATTTCCTGAGAAAAAACAGGGTACACAATAAATTGTAACTCTTTATAAAAGTTAGTTAAAAAAAAAAAATCGAAAAAGAAGTTTTTCATAGAAAAGTAAAGGCCACACCATATTAAACCTAAAATCAGCAGATACACCTGTTAAAATTCAAACAAGAAATGACAAGAAATTACTATTAAAGAATAAATGAAACCCAAAACGAACAGAAATTAAATAAAAAATCACAGAAAAAAACAGATAGTACTAAAATAAATGTATAAGTTACAAGAAATTACTATTAAAGAATAAAAGAAACCCAAAACAAACCGAAATTCAATAAACAGCCACAGCTGACAGGCATAAAATAGATCCTAATATAAATGAATAAATAAATCTTAAAACGGGTGTCATTGGCGCTTTACTGAAAACTATATGTGTCTTGAACAGTCTTGGACAGTACAAATAAACTCAGACTGAATATTTGATATATAAAGATGTCAATTGTTGAAAGATTGTCAGTTCAAGATTTTATTTCACTGTAATTTTTATTTTCATATTCATATTTTCAGAAAAAAATTCTAATATAATTTGTTTTCCGGGAAGCGCCAATGACGGAGTAGGTTTTAGACTTTTAGGTAGGTTTTAGACTTTTTCCTTAGACAGCTAAGGAAAGGGGCAGTATCCAAATTCTTGTTTGTAGTGAAAACTATATTTGTTTTGAACAGTGTCGGAAAGAACTAACAAAATTGAAAAGAATATTTAATTAATTATATTAATTGCTGAACTCTCATCACTTCGAAGTTTGGTTTTACTCTAATTCTTACGTTTATTTTCGGTGTTGTAATAAGTACAAAAGAAAATATTTGTAATATAGTTCGTTTTCAGTAAAGTGCAAATGACACAGTAGGTTTTAGACTTTTACAGTGCGAAAAGGAGGCAAAACCCAGATTCTTGTTTTAAGTAACTTTGAAGAGATTCAAGGTTACTTTTTATGCTACGATTAGACTCTTCAAAATCAACTTTAAACAAAGGGCAAATCTGATAAAAGCCCCGCCTGGGCAAAGCAAGAGAGTTAGCCCGGTAAAGAGTATGAAATTTCCACCCGAATTTGTTTGGGGCTGCAGGGGCGACCATGATCCATGTTGAAAGAATGCATCTCTATGACTGATTTCAGCACTTAAAAGCAGCTACGAAACATATTTATCGGAGGCAACGCTGTAGCGCGTTGCCTATAGTAAAGGCCATGCAGCCTTTACTTTTCTGGCTCTTAAAAATTTCAGAGACGGCTCATTTGATTTGAAATTGAAAGTTCTTGGTCACTTTTTAAGAGATGAGAGGGCGACTAGTCCCCTTCCACGACCTTTTCCCCCCAAAGATATAAGACAATAATTTTTAGGTAGTCATTTTGTTAAAAAATAGTTCAACGATCATATAAAAAAAACTCTAGGGTCGACACAAGTCCCCAGGACCCAGGGGCAGGTGTTGTAAGTAATGCCCTGGGGGCATATAGTTTGTATAGAATGAATACACGTATAAACTTCAAAGAGGGCTCATTTGATCGAAAATTGAAATTTCTAGTTCACTTTAGAGTCAAAAGAGATCAGAGGGTAAATATACCCCCCCCCCTTCATTTTTCCCCAAATTCATTTGATAAAAACTTTGAGATTATTATTTTGTTAAAAATTGTCGAAACACCAGATAATAAAAACTCCGGGATCGACACAACTCCCCCCCCCCCAGAGCCTGGGAAAGGCATTATAAGTTATTCCCTGGGGGCATGTATGGTTCTTATAGAAGGGATGCTCGTATAAACATTAGAGAGGGCTCATTTGATTGGAAACTGAAAGTCCTAGCTCACTTTTAAGGAGTTAAAAGAGACCGAAAGTGAACTAGCCCTCCGCACGCTTTTATTCCCCCAAACGCACCCGATGAAAGTTTCAAGATAGCAATTCTGTTGAAAATAGTTCAAAGGTACAGATGATAAAAACTCTGGAGTCGACACAAATCCTCAGAGCTTGGATCAAGTCTTTCAAGTTAAGCCCCAAGGGCATATGAGTTTTTATATAATGGGAGGTTTTCGCATAAACTTCAGAGGTGGCTCATTTGATTGGGAATTGAAAGTTCTAGTTACCTTTCTACTATCCCCGAAATTTTGTCATCTGATATTTGGAATATTTCTACCAAAATGGCTAAATCAAAATTTAATCAGATGAATTTTGGGAGAAGAGGGTAGGAGGGGGGTATATGCCCACCGATTACTTTTGATTACTCTTCAAAAGGATTTCAATTTCCAATCAAATGAAACATCTCTGATGTTTAGACGACCAACCCTTACAAAAAACCTCATCAGCCCTGGGGCATAACTTACAACACTTCCCTTGGGCTCTGGGGGGCTGTGTTGACCCCTGAGTTTTTGTTATTTGAAATTTAAACTATTTTGAACAAAACAGCTATCTCAAAATTTGAGGAAAAGGGGGCTTTGAGGGGGGAGGGTCTAGTTGCCCTCCGATCACTTTCGACTCTTAAAAAAGACACTAGAAATTCCAAACTACAATCGAATGAGCCCCCTTCCGAAGTGTATACTACCATCCCTTCCATAAGACCCTTATATAGCCCGGGGCATAATTTACAACATTCGCCCCCTGGTTTTGGTGGGCAGCGCTCCCTAAAGGGCTAAGACTAAAGATTGGATCCCTTTGATCTTTATTATATGATCTTTGGTCTATTTTAAAAAAAAATGCCTATATAAAAAATTCATTCGGACGCATTTGGGGAAAAGAGGGTTGACGGGGGGAAGTTAGTTGCAACCGAATCACTTTTGACTCTTAAAAAGGGAATTACAACTTTCAATTTCTAATCATTTGAGTCCCCTCCGAGGTTTATACGACAACTACTTCCATAAGAACTTTGTATGCCGCCAGGGAATAAGTTCTAACCCATCCCCTTGGCTCTTAGGGGGGAGGAGTAATTCAGCCCAAAGTTTTCATTATCTGCTCGTTTATTATTTCAAATAAACTGGCAATCTCAAAATTTTGATCGGACACAATTATGGAAAAGAGGGCGCGTATGGGAGGGGGAGGGGAGGGGATAGATACCCTCTTATCTCTTTTGACTCTTTTGAAGTTCATGTGAAAACCTCCCCTTATATAAAAACTTATATGCCGTTGCTGCACAACTTAAAAAACATGCTCCCGGTCTCTGAGGATTTGTGTCGATGTCAGAGTTCTTATAATCTGATCTTTGAAGTATTTTAACAAAATTACAATCTCAACATTTTTATCGGGTGGGTTTGGGGGAATAAGGGCGTGGGGGGGGGCTAGTTGACTTTTGGTCTCTTTGACTCTTTAAAAGTGAACTAGAACTTTCAATTTCCAATCAAATGAGCTCTCTCTAATGTTTAAACGAGCATCCCTTCAATAAGAGCCATATGCGTCCCCAGGGCATAGCTTATAACGCCTGCCCTGGGTCCTGGGGGATTGCGTTGACTCTAGAGCTTTTATCATCTGATGTTTAGACAAATTTTAAGAGAATAATTATCTCAAAATTTTTATTGAATGGATTTGGGGAAAAAAAGAAGTGGGGGTACATTTAGCCTCTGATCTTTTTCGACTCTTAAAAAGTGTACTAGAACTTTCAATTTCTGATCAAATGAGCCCTCTTTGAAGTTTATACGTGCGTTCCTTCTATACGAACTATATATACCCCCAGGGCATAACTTACAACGCCTGCCCCCGAACCCTGGGGGCTTGTGTCAACCCCAGAATTTAGTTATATGATCTTCGAACTATTTTTAACAAAATTGCTACCTCAAAATTATTATCGGATGTCTTTGGGGGGAAAGGTCGTGGGAGGGGGCTAGACTCTTAAAAAGTGAACAAGAACTTTCAACTTCCAATCAAATGAGCCCTCTCTGAAGTTTATATGAGCATCCCTTCTATATGAGCCCTATATGAACCAAGGGCATAACTTACAATGTCTGCCCCCAGGCCCTGAGGGGTTTTGTCGACCCCGAAGTTTTAATGATCTAATGTTTGAACTATTTTGAACAGAATGTCTATCTTAAAATTTTCATCGAATATATTTGGGGGAAAAAAATTTTGTGGGCTAGTTGCCTCTTGTCTCTTTTGACTCTTAAAAAGTGAAGAAATTTTAATTTGTGAAAGAATTTTAAAAAGTGAAAAAAATTTAACTAGAAATTTTAATGTCCAATCAAACGAGCCCTCTCTGAAGTTTATACGATCATATCTTCTATAAGAACCATATATGCTCCAGGGGCATAGCTTACAACGCCTGCCCCGGGCCCGGGGGGTTGTCGACCCCGAAGTTTTTATTGTCTGATGTTTGAACTATTTTTAGCAAAACGTCTATCTCAAAACTTTTGTCGGATGTATTTGGGGAAAAAAGATCGTATGTAAAAGATCGGATGTATTTGGGGGAAAAAGATCGTTTTCCCCCTCTGATCTCTTCTGACTCTAGAAAAAGGGCACTATAACTCTCGATTTACAACCGAATTAGAGTATAATAAAGGCCGTATGGCCTTTATTATAGGCAACGTGCTACAGCGTTGTCTCCGATAAATATGTTTCGTAGCTGCTTTTAAGGGCTGAAATCAGTCATGGAGCTGCATTCTTTCAACATGGATCATGGTCACCCCTGCAGCCCCATACAAATTCGGGTCGAAATGTCAGACTTTTTGCCGGGCTAATTTCTTGCCTTGCCCAGGCGGGCCTTTTATCAGTTTTTTCCTTTGTTTAAAGTTGATTTTGAAGAGCCTAAACGTAGCATAAAAAGTAACCTTGAGTCTCTTATTTGCGCCAGTTTTATTGGGTTTCAACAATTTTTATTTGCTAATTGCTACATGAAAATGTGTATTTATTTTTGTGTGTTATATTGTCAATGATTCGTGTGCTGATTATATTTTTTCTTTGAGCCTGATTTCAGTGGCTTAAAACGCTTGTATTTAAATTAGAACTATTTTCATTCCCCTTTTAGCTGTGGTATTTGAACAAATTTATTACTTTTCAGGATTAAGTAATTCTACCTCGTTGTGTTCTAGCCTTACAAATTCTCAAAGTGGCAATTGCATTTTGGAAGAAAACACAGATTCTTGGGTACCGGCAATGTTGCTATTTTTATCCCAATTTGTTTCTGGTATTGGAAGTACTATGTTCTACACACTTGGGATTCCTTATTTGGACGACAACACAAAGAAAAAGCAAGCACCAATGTTGTTAGGTAGGACAGGGCAACGTTGCTCCAATCCCCCCCCCAAATGCCAAGAAAAACGGTTAAAATCCCTGCTCAGACATTGAACCGTTACACTTGATCTTTTTTTGGCATTTGAGATTATTTCGTTGGGAATTTTTCATTAGTGATTCTAAAAGTGAAATTTTATTAGAATTGCTCCAATTCCCTCCCCCCAAGTGCCGATTTTTTTTTTTATTTTTTTGTAATTTTTTGTTTACAATAAGATCTCAAGATAAAGAAAAAAAATAAAATCTGAACAGTGAATCCAAGTGTCTTTTACCTTAAGAGACGAAAAATTTTTATGAATTGAATCATCAATTCTAAAACAAATTTCGACGAGAAACTATTTTTTTATTTTTTTAGTAACAGAAATTTTCAAGAGTCTTTTGTTAGTTTTTACGAGATTTATACACGTTTTTATGGTCTCTTTTTAGGGGAACAGAAAAGTCGAGAGGGCAGACTTTTACTGTCAATATAATAAACTCAGAAATCGATTTTTTCAAAATTAATAGTATGTTAGGAAATACTGGAACAGATTTCAGCCTCCCCCTTTCAGACATTGATGAGGCGAAACAAGCCCTCATTTTTTTCTTTTTTTATATGTTTAAGAGCAATTGGTTGAGAGTAAAAAAGTTTATTTCGTACAACTTTAAAAAAATCTTTCTGTTGAAAACCTTATTTTTAAATGTATTTTTTAAATAATGTGCTGTTAATTAAATTTATGATCTATTTCAAAATAGCAACACTTATCATAAGCGGTGCGATAGTGCTGTCTATGTAAAGAGTAATGAAGGCGCAATGAATTTTTTTGGGGGAAGGGTGGGGGGTTAAACTAGGGTATCTCGAATGGAAGAAGATGTCGTAGAAATTTCAAAAGCCCATATGGTTGGAAATTAAAAGCGCTAGTACCATTTTTAATGGTGAAAAGTGATTGAAGGGTAACCAGCCCTCTCCCATGCCTGTCATTTCCTCAGATACATCCAATCAAAATGTTGAGATAGCCATTTTTGTTCAACGTAGTTGAAAGGTAATGAGCTTATGTCTTCGAGAATGACCTTCCCCCAGTCCCCAGGGCAAGGATTGCAATTTATGCCATGGGGACATATAAGGTTTCCATAGAATTGTTGGCCATATAAACTCCGGAGAAGGCTCATTGGACTGTTTTAGGGACCTCCTTGGGATTCAAAGTGATTGGAGGGCAGCTATCCTCTTTTTATATTTATACGAGGACACTTCGTACAGATGATGCTATCGTAAAACTGCAAAAAAGGGACTCATTCAATTGGAAATTGCAACGTCTTATGCCCGTTTTAACAGTCGAAAGAGACTGAAAAGCAAATAGCCCCCCCCCCTACGACCATCATTTCTCCAAATACATCCAATCAAAATTTAAGACAACCATTTCGTTCAGCACAGTTGAAAGGTCCAGTAATTTACGTCTTTGAAGATGACAACCCTCCCACAGCCCTCATGGCAAGGATTGCTAGTTTTGGCCCAGAGGTCGTGTAAACTTTGGAGGGGGTTGATCTGATTAGAAATCAGAAGTTCCTGTTCTCCTTTTAAGAGTCAAAGGATCGGAGGGTAACTAACCCCTCCTTACTGTCTATTTTCCCCCAATATACCCGACAGAAATTTTGAGATAGCCATTTGTTTGAAAACAGTCCTAAGATCACATATCAAGGCTTTTGGGGTAGAAACAGCCCCCTGGAGCCTGGTGGCAAGGATTGTAAGTTGTGCCCCCGGGGCATATAAGCTTTTTATGAAAGGGCTGGTTATGTAAGCTTCAAAGGAAGCCTATTTGATTGTAATTTTAAATTTATAGCTCTCTTTTAAGAGGCAAAAGCAATGGAGGATAACCGACCCTCCTCCCTGACACCCTCTTTTCCTAAAACACACCCGATCAAAATTGTGAGATAGCCACTTTGTTCACAATAGTGCAAAAAAAACAAATAACAACGGCTTCGGAATGGACACAACTCTCCAGAGCCTAGGGGCAAGGGTTGTAAGATATGCCCCGGGTATACAAGGTTTTTATGGAATGGATGATTGCATAAATTTAGAATCTGCGGGGATCCTTTAATTAGAAGTCGGAAGATCTAGTGCCCTTTTATCAGTCAAAAGTGAACTGAAGGCAACCAGCCCCTTCCTTACAAGCCTATTTTTCCTCAAAACACATCCTATCAAAATTTTAAGAGAACTTTTTTGGTCAGCAGTATTGAAAAGTCAAATAATTATGTATTTGGGGATGTCAACCTTCCCACAGTCGTCAGATTATGGCAATCAGGCAGTTCGTCCATTGTTTACATATAGTATGTGTCATTCAGAAAGGTATGCATGTTTGAACTTTAATTTCCTCAAAGACGACGGAAATTCAGGTGAACATTTTAGAGAATATTGAGGGGTGTGTTCAACTAAATCAAAACACGGTACGTATATATACCAAATCAAAACACGAAATATATACCAAATCAAAACACGTATATACCAAATATACATATATAGGCTACCATACCAAATCAAACATATATACACATATACCAAATCACATATATACCAAATCAAAACACGGTACGTATATATAAATACGGTACGTATATATACCAAGCACGGTACGTATATACGGATTGTCAAGAGAGCGTAACTCACGGATGACTGGATGTTTTAATTTGGAACTTCCAGAAAATGATAAGGAAGGTGATCAAAAAGGGAATATTTGCACGCAACCACTATTATTGCAACTACTACTACTAATACCGCTACTAATGCTACTACCACACTACTTCATTTGCAAATTCGAGGAAAAACTTGAACTGAATGAAAAGACGTTATGCGTATACACATAGTCGAAAGAGCAAATCTCAAGAATTGATTTAGTTAATAAGCTGGAACTTTCAGAGAATACTGAAAGAGGAAAATCATCTGACCAAAAGGCAATATGTGCACGCTACTACTAATAATTCTACTACTGCTACATTTACTACCACTACTACTACTTCAACTGCTGCTTCTGTTGCAACTGCTTGTAGAGGTAATACGTTAATACTGCAGCTGCAACTATTACTACCACTATTGCTATTAATTAAATAAAAAACAAGTTTTTTAACTGTAAGCAAGGAGCGACATAAAAACTTAAAACGAACAGGAATTATCCCGTATATGAAAAGGGCTGCCCCTCCTCAGCATCTCGCTCTTTGCGCAAAAGTTTGACTCTTACTCACAACTCTTCTTTTTAGAACAATAAAAAGCTTTTGAGTAAAGAACGAGGCGTTGAGAAGGAGGCAACCTCTATCATATACGGAATAATTTCTGTTTGTTTAAGTTTTAAAGTCACACCTTACTTTAAGTTAAAAAAACTTGTTTTTTTATTTAATTTCTGAACGTTTTGAATTAGTGCATGTTTTGACTTTGGCTCACTGCACATGAATAATTAAAACAAAACTTGCATAATCATTGTTTTTTTGCTAAATGGCTTTCCCATAGTTTTATCGGGCGATTTTGATAAAAAAAAAGGGTGGGGGAGGAGACCTAGTTGCCTTCTAATTTTTGGATACTTAAAAAGGCAACTAGAGTTTGTTTTTTACGAACGTTTTTATTAGTAATAAATATACGTAACTTATGAATTAACTTACGTAGCGAACTTCTATATTTGTAGATTTTTATTATATAAATGAGGGGATTTGCCCCCTCGTCAATACTTCGCTCTTTACGCTAAAGCTCGAATTTTGTCCCAATTCTTTAAAAATGACCCCTAAATCACAGAGGCCGTAGAATAAAGAGTTAAAATTAATAACATATTTTAACGCGAAGAGTGAGGTATTGTGGAGGAAACGATCCCCATTACAAACGTAATAATTTCTGTTCGTTTTTGGTTTTAATGCTGCTCCTTACTTCCAGCTGAAAAAACTTTTTATGCGTTTATTTTCTCATTGTTTTTTTTTTAAATAATGCTAGAACATCCTAGGGCTCCTTCATGGAATTTCTCTTCCCTACTGATCAGTTCCTCCATGGAAAGAACCTCCCACTTTATTTCCTCCTCCAATAAACCCTACCTCCCCTCAAATCAAAAAAGTCCCCCTGAAAACGTCTCTACACTTCCCAATAACTATTACGATAAGTAAACAATGGTCAAAGCTTGTAGCTTGCAGCCCTTCCCCCCGGTACTTTGGGGGATTACGTCGTCCTGAAATACATAATTATTAGGTTTTTTGACTATGCTGAACAAAAAGGCTATCTCAAAATTTTGATCAGGTGACTTTGGGAAAAATGAGCGTGGGAGGGGGCCTAGGTGCCCTCCAGTTTTTTTGATCATTTAAAAAGGGTACTAGAACTTTCAATTTGCTTTAGAATGAGCCCTCTAGCGACATTCTTGGACCACTGGGTCGATACGATCATCCCTGGGAAAAAAAATAAATAAACGCGCATCCGTGATCTGTCTTCTGGCAAAAAATACAAAATTCCACATTTTTGTAGATAGGAGCTTGAAACTTCTACAATACGATTTTCTGATACGCTGAGTCTGATAGTGTGATTTTTTTAAAGATTCTTTGGCTTTTAGAGGGTGTTTCTCCCTATTTTCTAAAATAAGGCAAATTTTCTCAGGCTCTTAACTTTTGATGAGTAAGACTAGACTTGAAGAAACTTATATATTTAAAATCAGCATAAAAATTCAATTCTTTTGATGTAACTATTGGTATCAAAATTCCATTTTTTAAAGTTTCGGTTACTATTGGGCCGGGTCAGTCCTTATTTACAGTTCGTTTCCACGAACTGTTTGATACTACGACTAGTAATTCAAAGACTACTACTATGACTAGTATTACAAATATGTCTATGGGTGTGAAGGTAAAATTTTCAAGGAATTTTTCGTTTGGAAACAGGTGAAAATATCGCAGCACGCTGTCTGTATTCAAGTTGTCAAAAGGGCGTAACTGCAATATACTAGGAACAGTTTGGTGTGTAAAATTGAAACTAACAGAACTTGTTGTGAAGGATGTTGAACTAACCAAAAGAAAATATTTGCATCCTATTGCTACTGCTTCTCATACTACTACTACTGCCTCTATTATTACTATTTCTACTACTACTACTGCCGCTAAAGCTGAGGCTACTACTATTAATCCTGCTGCTACTACTACTACTGCTGCTACTAAAACTAAGGGTATTAAGAGAAAATATTATGAAAAATTGAAACTGTATGAAACTAAATCAAAACACACTGTGCCCACACAGGCTGTTAAGAATACACCTTAGAAATGCTTCAAGAACGGTTCATGGCAATAAGGTCAAACTTTCTGCTTGTGTTTAAGTGGATGTTGAGGAAACCAAAGGCGCTATGCGCATACTGCTACGAAAGTTACAACAACTATTGCTACTACGCAATCTAAGGGTAGTAAGCATGGGTTTTATTTGCTACGGGGCAGCTGAAATTTAGTTTCTAAAAAAATCTTGTCAAAACTAAAATAAGCCTGCATAATTCAAATATCCAGGGAAACAGGTCTGTTTTCTTTAGTATTTCTTTGCCTTTATGATAATCAATGGATAATTTTTCACATTTCACTATCATTTCCGCTTGATTTGGGAGAACTTGCTCCGACGTTGCCTCTCCCCTCCAGTATTTGAAGAAATTACGCCACTGGTATTAAGGTGAAGCTTTCAAAGAATATTTAGAAGGATGTTGAACTAAATAAAAGAGTTATCGTGCTACTTCTAAGAGTCAAAAGAAATTATACGGCAATCAGCCCTCCTTCCAAGTCCATCAATTTTCCAAGCAGGTCCAGTTAAAATGTTTAAACAGTCATTGTGTTCAGCATAGTAGAACCATCCAGTAGCTATGTCTCTAGGGATATTGGGTATGTCAGCCCATCGCAATTACATAATCAGTCAATTATGCTTTAAAACTAAATCAAAAGGCAATGAGTATATATGGTTGCCAGTAAGACACCTTGGAAATAAATGGAGAAGGACTAGAGCCATTTAGTTCAAACTTTTGGGGCTACTGCTAGAACTACTTCTGTTGTTAAAATTGAAATAAATAAAAAGAGTGTAAATGCATCCAAGTTGTCAAAGAACATAAAAACAATTTTTTGTGAATGATATTATGTTCTACTTAAGGAGACATAAAATTAAATTAAATAATTCTGTTTGTGTCAGGATTCAAGATTGATAAGAAAGTTTCTCCAACACACAAATAGCAAGCCAAACTATGGGTTCTTTTAGTAAAAAACAGTAAGGATATAAAAAATTCACGAAAAAGACTATGTCAAAACGAACAAAAATTAATTTAACAAAATTTTTCAAAAAAAAAAAGTTTTTCAAAGAAAAGTAAAGAGCTTCATTAAATCAAAATGAGCAGAAATAAAGTCAAATGATCTCCGAAGCGTAAAACTACCGCAAATGATCATCAGTAAACAAAAGAAACCCAGAACAGACAGATATTAAAATAAACAGCCGAGTCAAACTCAAAACGAGCAAAAATTAGCATGAGCAAGGCTGATAACCCCCATGCCTTCTCAAGACCAGTACATTATTTGCACTTTAATTTAAAAAAAATGACTGTGGATATTCAGTTTGATATACATATAGACTGATATTTATTCCTTAAAGTTTCAAGAATTTCTTTATTTTGTTAGGGTCAAAAAAGGGAAAACATTTAAAACGTATTTTCGTGACTGAGAAAAAATATGCATGTTTGAGGAAGAACTGCATTGTAGTGTTTATTTGAACCAACATAAGGTCGTGTACGTTACAAACGGAATTAATGTTTTGTGTTAGTTTATAAATCATTTTCCTTTTTTTGCTTATGAACAACCTTCCCGTTTTAGGTATAACATCATCTTTACGCTTATTTGGACCGACTCTTGGGTTTGTGCTCGCCTCTGCATGTTTAAGGTTGTATGTCAATGTCACAGAAAAACCATTATTTGGAACAACTGACCCTAAATGGATTGGAGCGTGGTGGTTAGGTAAGTGCAAAACCATAGTACACAGCATTGTCAAATGCTCTTACAGTGGAATTCACTTCCAGTTTAGCAGCTTTACAGTTTTTTTCCTTAATGAAAAATATAAAACCTTGCTTGCATAATGTACAGTTTCCTTAAATAAATTTCAAATACATTAAATATATTAAACTTAAATTTACTATTATCAATAAGATATTTTGAGCCTGAAACCTTCGTATAGTTACAAAAAAGGAGAAAGTCAATTAAAAAAAAAAGGAGTGATCTTGACTAAGATTGTACCATATATACATAGCACATGCAAGAGCCACCGAAAAGAAATTGTAGGTTACTGCATTCTGAAAAACGAAATTTATGATTTTAGCACAAAAAGAGAGGCCTGATCTAGACAAAATTGTACCGTCATATATAGCACATGCAAGAGCCCCAGCAAAGAAATTGCAAGTTCCTACATTCTGAAACACGAAATTTAGAACTTTAAAAGTTAAGCAGCTTTACAGCTTTTTTCCTTAATTGAAAGATGTAAAACCTTTTGCTTGCACAATGTACTTAAAAGTCCATTCTCAAGAACTTAAGCAATTGTTGACCAACAAGAGAGACATTTATCTAAAGAAAATACTGTCGAAAATTATGTATTTTGTTTCTTTATGAAACATCCAATGGGCTATTCCAAACTGAAAGAAAAGCGAAATTCTATCCTAACGTATTGATTTAAACCCAATTTGTCAACTTCTTATCATCATGCAAATTAAACGGTTCGTGGCGAAGAGCTGTGCATAAAGAGTGACCTGGGCCGATTGCAATTGAACTAAAGAAAATCGATAGAAAATGTCAGGAAAATCTTCGAAAACAGTTTCCTTAAAGTAATTTCAAAGACATTAAATATATTAAATTTATATTCACTAAAATCAATAAGATATTATGAGCATGAAACCTCTGTATAGTTACAAAAAAGAGGAGAAAATCCATCAAAAAGAGAGGCGTGATCTTGACTAGATTATAGCATCATATATAGCACATTCAAGAGCCCCAGTAAAGAAATTGCAAGTTCCTACATTCTGAAACACAAAATTTAGGATTTTCCAAATTAATTCGGTAGCGGGTGTGTCTTAATTCCCCCCCCCTCCAGAGGTAATCTTATCGAAGAAGTAGTAAAAGATAATCGGGAGAGGGCTCATTTGAACAGAAATTAAAATTTATAATGTATTTTTTCACTGCAGGAAAAAAGTGTGATGATTAATACCATTTTGTTCTGAAAGTCAATTTCTTAAGTTCTGAGATTGGGCATTCGTTTTGAATCAAACAGTCCGTAGTAAAAAAAAAACTAACTAAAGAGTGACGCACCTCAGTAGTAACTGAAACTATAAAAAACGAAATTTTGATACCAATAAATATATCTAAGGAATTGGCTTATTATACTGATTCTAAATATATATATATATATATATATATATATATATATATATATATATATATACATATATATGTTTTAATAACTTTAGTGTTACCCATCTAAGACTACGAACCTTAAAAAATTTGCCTGATTTTCAAAAAAGGGGAAACATAACCCCTAGAATTCGAAGTCTTAATGAAAATATGACTGTCAATTCAGCTTATCATAGAACCATAGAGGTTTCAAGCTCATATGTGGGAAAACGTGATTTTTTTTTTGTTTGTTTTTTTGTGCCGGAAGAAAGATAACTAATGCGTGTTTATTTGTCTGTTTTTTATTTCCAGGGGTGAACATATCGACCCAGCAGTCTTAAAATATCGGGATAAGGTTCATTCAAACGGAATTTAGAAGTTTTAGTGTTGTTTTTAAGTGACCAAAAAGATTTGAGGGCCAATAGGTCCCCTCCTGATCAAAATTTTGTTTACATGATGCATTTATTACCTGGAAGTTTGCACACATCTTTCCTGTGTGGGAAGACGAATTTTCTGCTAAGGGTGTTTTCCACGGGGGAAATTGCGTTAATTCTTAAACGAAATTCCTTTTATATGTCTTGCTTTCCCTTTGCCGACTTAATTTTACGCATGGAGATGTTAAGGGTAATTATCCGGGGTAAAATTTTACCAGAATTGAACTGCCTAGAGAACATATTCGTGTGCAGGGAGATTTTTTGATGGAGATGGAGCCAGATCTTCTGGCATTATTTAAAAAATGATCAGATATTAAATAAAAAAAAAGTGAGTAACTTTTACTTTGAGTAACAACTCAAAGTAGGAGGTAACATTGAAACTTAAAATGAAGAGAGCTAATTGCGGACACAAGGGGGGCTGTCCCCTCCTCAACAAATCGCTCTTTATGTTAAACTTTGAATTTTGTCCCAATTTTTTAAGAACGAGTCTTGAAACACAAGGGTTGTTTAGTTAGAATAATAAGAAACTTTTTGAAAATAAGAGCTAAGAGCTCATATGGCACTTGTGACGAGGCCAGACGAGCCAAGAGCTCATATGGTTTGAGCTCTACCAAAATTCTAAGAATCAATAGATTGATTTAATAGGAATATCAGAGGCTTAATGCCGGTCGGAATTTAAAATAAGAGCTCTGAGTCACGAAGTTCTTCTAAATATCAAAATTCATTAAGATCCGACCACCCACTCGTAAGTTATAAATACCTCATTTTTCTAATTTGTTCTCTCCCTTCAGCCCCCCAGATGGTGGAATCGGGGAAAACGACTTTATCAAGTCAATTTGTGCAGCTCCCGGACACGCCTACCAATTTTCATCGTCCTAGCACGTCCAGAAGCACCAAACTCGCCAAAGCACTGAACCCCACCCCCTACCCCCCCCCCAAAGAGAGTAGATCCAATACAGTTACGTCAATCACGTATCTACGATATTTGCTTATTCTACCCACTAGGTTTCATCCCGATTTCTCTACTCTAAGCGTTTTCCAATATTTCCAGTTTCCCCCTCCAACTCCCCCCAATGTCAACAGATCTGGTAGGGACTTGAAATAAGACCTCTGAGACATGATTTCCTTCTAAATATCAAATTTCACTAAGATCCGGTCACCCGTTCTTAAGTTAAAAATACCTCTATTTTTCTATTTTTCCAAATCAACACCCCCAGCTCCTCCAAAGTGAACAGATTTGTTCCAATTAAGTCAGTCACGTATCTTTTACTTATGCTTATTCTTCCATCAAGTTTCATCGCGATCTCTCCACTCTAAGCATTTTCTAATATTTCTGTTTCCACCTCCAACCCCTTATGTCCCCGGATCCGATTCGAATTGAAAATGGAGCATCTGAGACATAAGACAACATAGCTTAGAGCTTAAAGCTTAGAGACAAACATATTTCTAAAGGCTACGGGAAAAGTATGTAAATTAAGTAAAAGTATATAAAAATGAAAAAAGTAATTAATTACAAAAATGCACAAAACAATAGCCTACTTACAAAAACTAACTTATAGATTCCCAGCATTCACTTCTGTTGAGTAATGCCAAAGCGTTGAACGGATATTTTTTAACAATATTAATAGTTTGAACCTGGTTATCAAACACCAAAATATTTAAGGCCTTTAGACTCAATTCCTTATAAAAAGAAAAGCATTATCAAAGTGAATTGTTAAAAGTAAAACATTAGCACTATAATTAAGAAAATTAAATAAAAATTTCTAATTCAATATTTTTAATCTAATTTTGAATACCAAAAAACAATATATTCGACACCTTTATGCTTCATAACTGTGAAAAATTTAATATTTTTCAAAGTGACAACTAGATAAATACAATCACTCCTGGAAAAATGATACTAAAAAAAAAAAAAAACGTATCAGTTCAGAGGGAAAATAAAAAATTTCCCAGCTTTCCTGCTTCCCAGCTTTCCTGATCATAGTGACTTCATTGATCAGCTCATGGGTACTCTTGCAATGCAAGCAAAAGTTGATGGAATATTTTCACAAAAATTGCTCCTTATTAAGTTGTTTTCCTTGTGTTTTTCATAATTATACGAACTTTCATTCGTACTAGCTACTGTATTAATCACAAAAAAATACATATTTAGGATCACCATAAAAATCTGATTCTTTGATTGAATGCTATCGCTAGTTAGGCTCTTATACATACGTTATTGACAAGGATCGTTATTTACTTACCATTCAGTACTATGAAGAATTTGATTGTTTTTTTTTCCTCTAGTCAAATCATATAGAAAAAAAGTTTACGGAAAACTGAAATGGTGTCACTCAGTCACAAATCTGAACTTATATTTTCCTTATTAAGGGTCAAAATCTATTGGCAGGCAGCCAAAAATGTGGCAGCATATATTTTTTCCATGGTTTTTCCTACTCTGCTCTTTTTCTTTGGTTTCCTTATAATTTCTTTATATTCCCAAATTTCCCCAGGGACCATGCCCCCCCCCCTGCCAGAACTCATGGATAAGACAACTATAGAAAAAAGAAGACAAACACTGTCAAAATCACCAGCGATCTTGATGAAACTTAAATCAAATTGATATATCTCAGAACCTTGAAGTAGATGGCTCACAAATATACTTCGAAGAATTTGAGTTTTCCGGTTTTGTTCTTACGGTCTCAGATACAAGTGTATTTATTTCTGTTTGTTAGTTATGTTTCTTTTTTTATCCATGGTAATTTAACAGAGAGAGATGGTTGTAAAATATTAAGAAATGGTCATCCAAATATAAATTGAAAGTTAATCTACGCTTTTTAAGCAAAAAAAAAGAATTACGTCACACTAAAGTAACACATAAAAATAGAAATGCACATGAATGGTTTGATTATAATACATTCATCGTCCGTAAAGAAAAAAAAAATACCTTGATTTTTCATTGATATTGATCACAAATAACATAATTATCTTGATTAATGGAGCGCCCCTGAAATACTTTGTCCTCAGGTATTTGAGGGATGATTTTGCAGCTAAGTCATAATCTAAGGTCTAATTTCAGGTTTTGTTGTTGTTGGGATTTGTTTGATTCCTGCAGCAGCTTTAATATCCTGTTTTCCTCGCAAACTACCTCAGAAGAGATTGCTACCTCCTGCAGTTACTTATCGGCAAGTAGGAAAAATGCCAAGACGAGATGTTGTTGAACGAGACGAGACACCAAAACTGAAAGGTACACATTGTTTATATAAACATTTTATACTTAAACATTTATTATTACTCAATAGCACTTAAATACTTGATTCAGTATAGATATCCAATTGTTATGGACCTAATGGAACTAAAATGTTGTACCAAAGTAATGTACCTAAAGATATGATGTTCACGTTAAAAACAGTTTAACTTGCACTCTCTCT